>NW_024820055.1:0-1894 GCF_019175285.1 Sceloporus undulatus | reverse complement strand
CAGAGGACACAATTAATGTGTCATGGTGACATGGAAAATCTGAAATTAGTCAATTATTTACCATTCAGCTGATGTGTTCAGCTTAGAAGGAGTCTAAGCTTTGTACAATGTCTGATCTTTTGCCTGCTACAAGAAGAAGACGACTCCAGCAATACACTTCCTTTCTAGGCAAGCAAAAATAGATTTAGGCTGTGCTATCAGCCAAAAACATATTACTGTATAGATTTTTATGCAATGGAACAGAGGATACGAGAATTGTAAATTTTAGAGAAATCACTCTCCCCTATAAGCTTCAAATTGCCTTACAAAGAGAAAGGTTTGTCACAGTGTCAGGGAAGGAGGCAACAATGAACAGTGATCAAAACTGTATGTACTCAGATGCTTAAAGACATTCAAACTAAGTGCTTGGACAATTCAAATTCAAGTAGGTGATCAAACCTGTTTTGTGCTCCACTTGGCCCCCACAGTTGCCTTATATAAGTTTACTGATAGGGCTACTATCACCATAAGGCAGGAACAAGGAAGTATATCAGGCAATAGATCCTATGAGATTTAGTGGCAGTGTCCTGGCTGTTCTTCCTATTTCTTGGCTGTGTATGCTACACAACCTGTCCTGAAGACCCTGAGCTAGCCTGCTGACTTAGGTATGGCAGCGGACACTATACCCGACAACTGTCCGGCCATCCTCTGTACCAGAATGGGGGAAGGTGTAAAGTCCTTAATCTAGTTTGGCTGGTCTTCCTGGGGACCAGAGTTTTGTCAAAGACCATAGATGGAGCGTTTACATACAAATAGTCTGTTTATCTGCCATGATCATACTGAAATCTGGGTGGTTGACTGTAGGCTAGGTAGCCTCCCCACCAGCTTTGGTTTTTCGGTGGGGTTATAATTCAGTTGCTCTGTGCTCATTTACAATATGAGCATAAGGCTTTGTGAATAGCATTAAGGCAAATCAGGGAAAGATGGAACTAGGTTTTGCAATTAATAGATATATTAATAAAATTTGGTTTGAAATCTATTCTCTTTCTGAAAGATAATGGCTCAGTGCAGTAGACATTTGCAGAAACCACTTCTATCACATTTTAGAAAGACTGTCTTCAGCATAAGTTTTCATAGTACAATGTAACTTTTATTTCTTTGCCTTATTTTGTAGCCCTAGCCAAAAACAAATGGCTGGGGGTCACTTCTCTTGCTCCTGAGATTCCCAAAGACAGTTCTCATGCACTTCTCTCTCTGGCTTTGTTTCGTGAACGAAGATTCAGGAAGGACTCATCCCGCGCTTTGTACAAGCGCGTTGGTGACTAAAAAGGCCAATTCGGGATAAAAGGTCCGGTTGCAGAAAGCAAAGCAGAAAGTCTCCTTGGGTGATGTTTCCAGGTTGTGGTTCTTTCTGCGTTGTCGTTTCTCTTCGAGGCTCGTTCGGCGTGAGCTTTTGAAGAAGGCTGCAGCGTCATGGATAGTGCATCTCCACGCCTCCCGATGTGAGGCCAGGGAGGACCATTGTTGGTGATCTATCTGGCCAAGCCTGAGATGTTGTTTCAGGGAGTCCTTGTATCTCTTCTTTGGGGCGCCCCTCTTACGCTGACCCATGGCGAGTTCACCATAGAATACTATTTTGGGGAGGCGATGGTCCTTCATCCTAAAAATGTATCCTGCCCAGCGCAGCTGCGTCCTCAATAGCATGGCCTCAATGCTGGTGATTCCTGCTTGCTCGAGGATAGCAACATTTGTCACATAGTCAGTCCAGTGTATATTTAGAATTGTGCGTAAGCAGCGCTAATGAAAGCGTTCAAGGAGTCGTAGGTGTTGGCGATAGGTGACCCATGTTTCAGACCCATAGAGGAGAATAGACAGTACAATGGCTCTATACACACTGATTTTTGTGCTTCGCCTC
>NW_024820054.1:0-1894 GCF_019175285.1 Sceloporus undulatus | reverse complement strand
AAAAAAGACCCACTATGGTAGAGATGAAAAATATTAGAACTGATTTCAGGATTGGATGTATACAGCTACTTGGTCTTTTTAGGACTTTGCTTCATGATGAGTGCCTACACTTCTGAATTCACCATTATGCATGTGTCTGTGTGTGCCTTCAAGTTGCCTGTTGACGCATGGTGACCCCATTATTTTTTTCATAGAGTTTCATAGGAAAGAAATACTCTGAGGTGGTGTTGTCAATGAAACCTTCATATCAGGAGGCTGTATATATCTGACTTTGGGGATGGCCACATTTGACCATTGCAACTATTTTTGTGCTTATTAACTTCCAGAGGCATCTAGCTGACTAAATTTAGAAATATGGATGGCCTAGATTAATTTTTGGGTGTAATCTATCAAAGCAAGTTGTAATGTTCTTAATAACTACCAAATGGGAACTCTGTATTCCCCCTCCAAAGTCTTCACTATGTATGTATGCATGTTATATTCTGAACATTTATAAACTGTTTATTGTATATTGGAAGATTCATTTTGGTATGAAATAATAGTAAAATGTTGAGTATATACATATTTCATCAAGATGAACATACATATTTCTTCACGATGACCCTATTTATAAGCTTATTTGGATCAAGTCTGATTTTATGGAGAAGAGTATTCCACATTGGGAGTGCCAGCATTGTAAATCCCCTTCTGTAAACAAATGCCAGAACAGTCCTTAATGTAAAGGATTAGGCCATTAATATAATATTTGCTGTTTCCCAAAGGTCACAGGACTTTTGTAATAAGTGATAAGGATACTTTCTTCTGTAACATGATGTCTGGTTTAACGTTCAGAATAATTTCAGACTTTTGGTTTGGCAAATGGTGGTGTGAAGACATGTTCCTAGAGGACTACGATCTATCTAATCACAGAAATTACCAACCTATATCTCATTTGAATATACATTATAATTTTGTTCATCAATTATTTCTAATAGATTGAAGGAAATACTTCAAGAATGGATCCACAAAGGCCAAAGTGGGTTTTTGCCAGGTAGACACCTGAAGTATAATACAAGATTTTGAATGCTTTCCAGAAGGAGGAAAATATTTTAATCTTTTTTGATATTTAAAAAGCTTTTGACAGTGTTAACTGGAAAACAGTGGATAGAATTATGGACAGAATGAAGATAGGAACATCATTTACAGGATGGATAAAAGCAAGTTATACAGAACAGAATGCTCAACTAATCACAAATGGAAAATGGACAAAATCATTTAATGTTATAAAGGAACAAAAGACGGCTGCCATTTGTCTCATCTGATGTTTTTGCTAAATATTGAAATTTTCAACAGAATATTAAGAACTCAAGAATTAAAGAAGAAAACAGGAATACAAGAGTACAAATTGTGTGTCTTTGCTGTTGACTTAGGCTGTATCTGCACTGCAGAAATAATCCAATTGACACCATTTTAACTGCCAAGAATCCTGGGATTAGTAGTTTGTTGTGGCACCAGAACTCTCTGACAGAGAAGGCTAAGTGTCTCATGAAATTGCAAATCCCAGAATTCCACAATATTGAGCAATGGTAGTTAAAGTTATTTTTGCAGTGTGGCTGCAGTCTCAGTGTTAATATTGGAAGACATGATGGAGAGTACAGAAGAGTTAAGAGACTGGATAAATGAATATAGCAAGATCTCCGGGCTTGAGATAAATAAAAATAAGACATCTATATTAACTCAATACATTAAAAAAGGAGGAAGAAGCCAAATTAAGCAAGAAATCTGGTTATATCATTACTAAAAGATATCCAGGCCTTTTCAAAAGTAATTATGATAGAAACTGGGCTGTCAGAATGACTATACTACCTAAAATATTTCTTTTTCAGACTTTACCAATTATAATGAATGATATAAT
>NW_024820053.1:0-1894 GCF_019175285.1 Sceloporus undulatus | reverse complement strand
CTAAAGGACTATGTTTGCAGTTTGGGGGTGCTCCTGGTTCCTTTGTTCCAGATGTCAGCTCAGATAGATGTGACGGCCAAGATTGCCTGTTATCAGCTTCGGTTGATACGCCAGCTGTGCACTTTCTGAAGACCTAAAAGACTATGGTGCACTTGCTGGTAAGCTCACATCTTGACTTCTGTAATGCGCTCTACATTGGGTTACCCTTGCAGTTAGCCTGGAAACTTCAACTAATTCAAAATATGGCAGCCAGAGTGGTCACGGGAAAATCTAGAGCTGACTATATCACACCGATACTAAAGTCTCTTCCCTGGCTGCCTAGTAATTTCTGGGGACAGTACAAGATCTTGGTTATAACCTTTAAAGCCTTTCAGTTTACTTACAGGATTGCCTTCTCCCATATAATCTCCGTCACACATTGAGGACCTCTAGTAAAACCTTACTATTAAAAACTAGGCTCTCTGCAGTTACCCAGAGGACCTTTTCTTCTGCCTCTCCCAAGTTATGGAATAGCCTCCCGGAAGAGATCCGATATATGACCAGTGTTTAAAGCTTTAAAAAGGCCATAGAGACATATTTATTCTGGCAGACCTTTCCAGATTAACATCCCAGCAATCTGCTATTAATTTAATAAACATTTCAACAACTGCTCTAACTGCCTCAACCCTATTATTATTAATAATTGCTTTAATAATTGATTAAGAATGTAATTGTATTTTATTGTAGATGGGAGGAATTGGGAGGGTTTGCAACACAACAACGACAAGTTGTTATTTACCAATATTTTAATGTTAACTGCTTCAATCTGTTTTTAGAAGCGGGATATAAATAAATAAAATTATTATTATTATTATTATTATTACAATGATTTAATAATGAGCAAGGCAATATGATCAAATTATAATCATGAGTAATGGCTGAATAGGAACTGCCTAAGTGTCTGATCGCTCAGAAATGGATAATTGCAGTTTAAAAGAGAGCTCTCAAAGAAAGAAATGTTGGTTCTCTGAGGTGGATCCGTAACAAGAAGATACAATGAAAACAAGAAGGTAAAAAACAACATTATTATCTCAAGAGGAGACTCAAATATTTTACTTTTGTTTTTGTGTGGGACGGAAAATCCCGGAGGAAGGCTGTCCGCCATTAAAAAGGCAAAGGAGGCAACTAGAAGCTCTTAAAAAGGGCTTTGAGATCAGGAACTCAGCCTTGTAACTGCCTTAAATTGGGGTGGAATTAACCCACAAATTATAAATGGACAGTAGCCGCCCTTGTCCCCCAGCCCACTAACCCCGGTCTTCTTCTATCCTCATCCTTGGCCCTTCGAATTAGAGAGGCTTCTGGCTGGAGAAAAGGATGGGACTTCTGGCCGCAAAGGACTCTGGGGCCTGTAGTTGCAGGATGCCCCGCCCCTTCCCAGCCTCACAACCAATCAGTTGCAGTCGCAGTGGGTTCCTACTGGCGACTACAAGCCCCAGCGGCCATTGCGATATGGATATGGATCCTGTCCTCTGGGGTATTAGTTGCTTCTCCTAATCTTATGTCTTCTGCCAGTATGATTAGCAGCCCCTCTCTCCCTTCCTCCAAGTCCTTGATACAGATGTCAAAAGCTCCAGGGCCCAGGACAGAAACCGGTGGCACCCTCTGGCCCAGAATGGCACATGGATGTGCAATGCTCCAACACAGTCGGCCCTTCTTATACACGGATTTTTTATGCACGGATTCAAGCATCCACAGTTTGAAAAGGTTCAGAAAAGTATACATTTCAAATATCAAACCTTGATTTTCCATTTTTCATAAGGGACACCATTTTGCTACGCCATTGTATTTAATGGGACTTCAGCATACACGGATTTTGTTATCCACGGGGGATGTTCAAATCAAACCCCAGCGCATA
>NW_024820052.1:0-1894 GCF_019175285.1 Sceloporus undulatus | reverse complement strand
TGATGTGAATGTACAAAAGCATGCAGTAATTTTTGTAATACACTGATATGTGGACTAGTCCTAAGAGCAGTCTGATGTATGGGGATGCCAGGGTAAATGGGGGGCTTCCATATCTCGCCAGTTTAGTCCATAAATGTTACAGATGCATGACTCTTGAGAGGTTATTTGTATTAAGACTGTACACTCATAAGGAAGAAGAGGAGGAAAACATGTATAGAAAGACATCAGAGGTTTGCTTCCACATCAAATAAAGTAGAAAATCTGAGCAGTTTTCAAGGAGTCTTTTTTTTTCCTTTCCAGAGTGATTCTCAGAGCTAAAGCACTCTACTAGATATAGCAAAGGTTTTCCCTTCATATGAATGTCTAGTCATAACTAGCTGTAGGGGATGATGCTCATCTCTATTACTAAGCTGAAGAGGCAGCATTGTCTAAAGATGGCTCCATGATCACATGGCCAGCATGACATGCTGTTACCTTCCCACCGAGGTAGTACCTATTTATCTACTTGCACTTTTACATGCTTTTGAACTGCTAGGTTGGCAGGAGCTGGGACTAGGAATGGGTGCTCATGAGGAACCTGGGCCTTCAACTGTCAACTTTCCAATCTTATGATCATGCCCTGCATCTCTCCCTCCCTCTTAGTTCAGGCCAGCCCTGATGGAACTGGACTTGCATCTCTCCTTCCAAAGCCAGATGGCACCAGTTGGACTGGAAGGAGGGCTCTGCTTCTTAATCTAGGCCAGGCCAAATGGAACTGAGCCTGTATCTCTCCCACCGAGGCTGGATGGCACCATATGGACTGGAGGGAAGGCTCTGTTTCTTAGTCCAGGCCAGGCCCAATGGAACTAGGCCTGCCTCTCTCCCTCTGAGGTCAGCTGGTATCAGTTGGACTGGAGGGAGGGCTCTGCTTCTCAGTCCAGGCCAGGCTCAATGCTTTCTATGAGCCACTTGAGATCTTTGAAATAGGGTGGGGTATAAATATTTTAATTAATAAATAAAGTAATATGAACAGATTTAGCTATCTGTACAGTGGTCTTTCATTGCTTAGCTCTTAACAGGCTGGCTTGAAGTCCCTGTATATTCCACCATGAATTAGGGTTGCCACCTTTTGATGGAATCCTGTTCTCTACCATCTATATGCTAGTTAGGTAGAAAGAGCTGTCCTGAAATCAGCCTCTTCAGATGACTGGAAATGTGTACAGTTGATTTTTGTAAGAACTTACTACATTTCAAAAATTTCTCTACAACACAAATAATCATAGAATCATAGAGTTGGAAAAGAGCACAAGGGTAATCCAATCCAACCCCCTGCCATTCAGGAACACAGCATCAAAACACCCCAACAGATCCAGTGAATAGAACTCTAAACAGTCAGTTTCAAATCTCCCCAGTATTCCCACCATTGAGTCATGTCACAGTTGAGGATATGAATCTTGAGGGATTAGTAATGGCTCAGAGTAGGAAAGATGCCATGGGGAAACTAATTTCTACCATTAATGTAATGCCAAGACTAATTCATGGTTTACTATACCTGATAGATATTTTGTTCCATGTCTAGTACTCTACATTGCAGATGTTAATTCAAAGCTTTACAATGGAGGTAGCAATGCAAATTCTGACTTGGTTCATTCTCACTTGGTAAATTAGAAAATGCAAAAGAAGTAAAATTCTGTTGGAAGACAACAAGATTGCATAACATCTGCCTCAGAAATGTGTGTGTTTTCAAACTAGATTTTGCACATTTTGTATAAAAAGAATTACAACCAATGCCTTGTTTTGTAAACTATAAATAGATATTCCAGCTTTCTCCTATGGAATCATTAGAAGGTTGTTTTCATACTTTTGATTAATCAGCTTGTCTTTTTGTCCTTGCAATGGTTGTGTGCTAACTATA
>NW_024820051.1:0-1894 GCF_019175285.1 Sceloporus undulatus | reverse complement strand
GCAAATCCTGGCCATTGAATTGTCAACTGAAAGGTCCCATCCCTTAAATTCGTTAGGAAATGATTAAAAATCAAAAATTCTTATTCATTGAGAAGTGCTCATAATTTCTTCTCTTTAAAAAGCTTTCGAAATCTTCGAATAACAGATATTTCTACTGTTTTTTGAATTTTGAGAAATATTCTTTACATCACTTCAACTTGTAGCATGCATTTTCGTAGACTTGGTCTACTTCCTATTTTCAGTATTCATTTGAACCATTAGATGTCACTGTTGCATGAAAAATACTTCATATCTGGGAAGCTTTCTGTGTAGGCTTGTGCTACTTGGGACAGAGATACTGTTACTTTTTGGTCATTTGAATGTGTTTCTTCTGAATACCCTTTAAACTGCTTGATTTATTCTAAGAAGTAAACTGTCAATTCCCAAGGGCCTAAGAACGGTTTTTGACCTTCATTGCATGCTGGATGAAACTGAGTGAACAGTTTGTGAGTCAGTTCTAGACCTCTGCATAGAGATTAAATGCCTACTGAACTGACCAGTACCTAGGCAGCGGTCCTCCTCCCTTTTTCATATTACTAACATCTACAAGTATTGGCAGGCAAAGAATAGAAAGACTTAAGTGGGTGCAGAGAAAAGGCAGATTGGGCCAGGCTAGCAACCAGGGTTGCCATTCACCCTCAAAGGAAATTCCCTAATTGACTTCCCAGAATGCCCTAAAATTTCCGAAATGGAGGTGGGATTTCAGGGTTGGGGGGACGCAAGGTACTATGGGAAGGCTAAAGGGAGTGGGACTTCCAGGATGGGAGGTATGTCGGGAAGATTTTTGGGGTGGGAAAGTATTTTTGGTTGGGTTTTTTGAGCAGGAAGGTTGAATTTCCCTGAAGGCTGAATTTCCTTGAATTTCCCCGGAAATTTAGCATTCCCAGAAATGACACGGAAAAACTTAAACATTCCCAATTTCCAGGAAAAATCCCGGAACTTGGCAACACTGCTAGCAAAAGACAAGCATGAGCCAGCTGTCATCAGCCAATGGGATGCTGACAGAGATGGGCCAGCATAGTAACAATAGTGCCAGCCAATCATAGTGAAGGCTGGAGGAAATAAATGGGGCTGTTGCTAACAGGGGAAGTTATAGGGTTCTGTTGAGTCCAGAGAAGGACATAGGTTTTAGGAGTTCCAGAGAAGGAACTGTGGTTAAAGTCTAGAGTGAGGGACCTTTAGCCAGATAATTACTCCAAGTGAGGGAATTATGATAGTTAGCCTGAGTGGCAATACTATTAGTGTGTAGGCTTAGGGAAACAAGCCAGAAGGGACAGCGAGAGGGTCCTTGGGAACTACTAACATTGAGTCTCTGTGGAGAGTTGGAGATTTATAACAAAGTTAACATTTAGAAAGTAGTCTTACCAACTGTACTAAAAAATAAGTGCCTAAACCAACAATTGTTCAGTTTAAACCAATTCAAGTAATGTCTGTTTGAAACACCTATTCAATAAAGTTTTGATTCTATTTTAACTAAAAGCTTGTCTGCAGTGTGAATCACATCCATGTTATCCTCAACATTAACATACAGTAATTTGAAACACAATGTTTATTAAGGGGTCTGCCTTAATTTGGGGACCCACCATCACATAATATTTTGGTGGCAGTCATATTAAGGAGAGTGTACGTTTCACATCTTGTCACATAAAATTTGGTGGCAGTTTTAGGAAGAGTGCGCATCTTGCGTCACGTCACATTATTTGGTGGCAGCGGTGGGATAAAGTGGCCCAGGGTTCTGTCATCCATAACAAATAGTATTTACAAAGAAAGTTTCTTCACAGTGGGATGCTCCTCAATCATACTGCCTTCCAAGTTTAATAACCACTGAATTTGTTTTATTTATATTTATCCATTT
>NW_024820050.1:0-1894 GCF_019175285.1 Sceloporus undulatus | reverse complement strand
TTATCAAAGAAAGAGATTAGATTTGTCTGGCATGACTTGTTTCTCTGAAACCCATGTTGAGTTGTTGTGTTTATGGAATTGCCATCTAGATGTTCACAGACTCTTTGTTTAATTATCTGCTCCAGAATCTTTCCTGGTATTGATGTCAGAGTGACTGGATGATAATTGTTGGGATCCTCTTTTTTCACCTTTTTGAAGATGGGGACAAAATTTGCCCTCCTCCAGTCTGCTGGGACTTTTCCTGTTTTCCAGGAGTTTTCAAAGATTATTGCCAATGGCTCCGATATTACATTGGCCAGTTCTTTTAATACCCTTGGATGTAGCTCATCTGGTCCTGGAGACTTAAATTTATTTAGGTTAAATAGGTATTCCTGTACTATCTCTTTACTTATTCTGTGCTGAAATTCCCCTATTCTGTCCTCTGCTCCATTATCCTTGTTAGGAAGGATCGAATTAGGGTAATTTAATTAGCTCAAATATAGCCGAGAGGTGGCCCTAACAACACCACGTGCCAGGATCGCTCCCCTATATGTATACCAGAGGTCGCCAGTACACCACCCAGAGAAAGAGACGCTGATACCAACTAGGTGCAATTAAACTACTAATGTTTATTAATATCACACAGCAAGAGGGGAACATACACACACACACACACACACACACACACACACACACACATTCAATGCTATAGCAGGAGAGGGGTAAATTCAGGAGATAGGTTGAGAAGGAGAGGCACCGCAAGGGAATATTACCTTAGAAGGCTTCTCCTGGAAGTCCGATGTAGAGTGAATCACGGCCGCAGAAGAGAAAGGAGGGCCGCGGAGGCTTAAGAGCTGAGTTCAAGCGGGCGAAGGCTAACTTGCGACCCGGTAACAGGGAGAGCTTAGCTTAGCTCAGTGATTTCAGCGGAGCACAATGCTCAAAGAACTCAGGCTCAGAAAACCCAAGGAGGGTCTGAAAACTCAGGGTTTATATAGTGCCAAACATATCCCGAGGCTATGGGACTTGCTAGACAAAGACGTTGATTGCCTGGGCTTTGTTAAGCTGAGAGCAGGACACAATTCGGAGGGGCAGCCGACTTGACTGCTGAGCCGTTGAGGTGATCACTGACTCATTAAGCGAGAAGCCAAGGCTATTGTCTTACTTAGGCGAATCTGGTTTGGCGACTCCCAAACTTCCTATGGAAATTCCCAATTTTAGCCTTTTCTCTAGGGCTCTGCCTTTGCATGGTCTCTGCGCTTTTAGGTTAATGGCGGGTCCTCTCTGGGGTCAGTCAGGGATCATAGCACAGACTGCATGTGCTACGTACTGTACACTTTTATAATAAGTTTATAAAATGTGTATTATACATTTATTAAAATATATAAAAAAATAAAATACTGGAAAGAAATTAAAACAATGTTGTTGTGTGCCTCCACGTTGTTTTTGACTTCCCTCGACTTATACATGAGGTCGACTTATAGTCAAGTATATACAGTATGTTTTTATTTTCTGCAATGAAGTTTTACTGTTTGCAAGACAGCAGAAGACTTGTTCACTGAACGGGGGGAAAGGCGGTTCTTGACAATCCAGCTTTAACGACACTTGCCACTTCTTCTCACCTTTCAAGTTCTGCAGTCAGAATAGTTTACACGTGGTTTTTGCTTTTCTTCCTAAGACCTCCTTCCACAGTCACCAGGAATTCAGATTATTTTTAGTCTTTACAGACAAAGATAGGGCAAATAAATAAATAAATAAAGATCACAGCTCCCCAGTGTGCCGTCTCACGCTGTGCAATTGGGATGTCTCTTGCTGAGCTGCTGCGGACACAGAAGGGCAGCCCTGCTGGATCTGATCAAAGACCCGTCTAGACTAGCATTCTCTCCAACTGGATCCTGGACACTCAGAGGATGTC
>NW_024820049.1:0-1894 GCF_019175285.1 Sceloporus undulatus | reverse complement strand
CACATGGACCATGCTTTCAGCATAACAGGAAGTCACGAGAAAATACTATGTGTCACCTCTACCATCCTGGGTCCCTGATGCCTCTCCTGCCCTGGCCCTGGCATTCTCTGGCCCTCCGGGGACCAAGGCAGCCCAGTCCAGCCCAGGCTCTTTGACGGTTAAAGTGTTGGCATCCCGGAAAAGCAATCATATTCGCTAATGCTTTTCACACGCAGAGAAAAACAACGGGCGAAAAGCATATTAATTAGGGAAGAAAGTGGGTCAAAAACGAATTTGGGTTTCAGATGGATGAGGACAAATCCTGTTGCAAGCTTGGAAATAACTGACCGCTTCTGAAAAAACCTTCCCTGGACCCCCTGGATTTGAAGAACTACAGGCCTGTATCTCATCTTCCATTTTTGAGCCAGGTGATTGAGAGGGCTGTCGCCCTTCAACTCCAAGTCATTTTGGATGAAACCGATTATCTAGACCCATTTCAAACCGGCTTAATGACAGGATATGGGGTGGAGACTGCCATGGTTGCTCTGGCTGACGATCTTCGTCTAGGCATTGACAGAGGAAGCGTGACCCTGTTGGTGCTTCTAGACCTCTTAGCGGCCTTCAGTACAATAGATCATGACATCCTCTTGGAACGCCTGGGAGAGTTAGGAAGTGGTGGCAGTGCACTCCAGTGGTTCTGGTCCTTCCTCTCGGGTAGATTCCAGAGGGTGATGCTTGGGGACAGTCGCTCCTCAAAAACGGAGCTTAAATGTGGCGTCCCTCCAGGCGCCATACTGTCTCCGATGCTATTCAACATTTATATGAAGCCGCTGGGGAAAATAATTCGTAGACATGGGGCAGGGTGTTATCAGTACGCTGATAACACCCAAATATATTTCTCCATGTCCCAATCAGCAGCTATGACAACAGATGGCATTTCTCCCCTCAATCAGTGTCTAGAAGCGGTAATGGGCTGGATGAGGAAAAACAAACTCAGGCTGAATCCAGACAAAACAGAGGTACTTACAGTAGAGGCCCCCAAACCAGGTACAGGGTTGCAACTTCCAGTCCTAGAAGGGGTCACGCTCTCCACATAGGACTGTGTTCGCAGTCTGGGGGTGCTCCTAGATCCATCGCTTCACATGAGAAATCAGGTGAGTGCGACGATTAGGAGTGCCTGTTATCAGCTTCTGCTAATATGCCAGCTGTGCCCTTTCCTGGAAGAAAAGGACCTAGAAACTGTTGTACATTCACTGGTAACTTCACGACTTGATTTCTGTAATGCGCTCTACATGGGGCTACCCTTGTGCCTAGTCTGGAAACTTCAACTAGTGCAAAATATGGCAGACATGCTGGTCTCCGGAAAAACTAAGAGTGACCGAATAACACCCGTCTTAAAATCTCTTCACTGGCTGCCTATTAGTTTCCGGGCACAGTACAAAGTGTTGGTTATAACCTTTAAAGCCCTACATGGTTTGGGTCCAACCTATTTGAGGCATCGCCTACTCCCACATAATCCGCCCCGCACCCTTAGGTCCTCTAGGAGGAATCTATTGCAGCCTTTAAAAACCAGACTAACTACTACCTCCCAGAGGGCCTTCTCTGCAATTGCTCCGAAACTATGGAACGGTCTGCCAGACGAGATCCGTCAAATTGCCAGTTTAGACAGCTTTTAAAAATCTGTCAAGACGGATCTCTTCCGGCAGGCCTTTCCTGAATAAAAGTGCCCGGCCACAGAATGACTGCCCCTCACATCATGTATCAGCCCTTGCTGTATTTTTTATTGTGTTTTTAATAGATGTTTTAATTGTAACTTGTTTAATCCTGTTTTGTGGGGGGGGGGGAATTTGGGATATAATTTTGTAAATGTGGATTTTAATGTGTTGTAAGCCACTTTGATTGTCTTGTCACAGAA
>NW_024820048.1:0-1894 GCF_019175285.1 Sceloporus undulatus | reverse complement strand
ATCTGACAGAACTCGTCATAGGAAATTCCTTCATTCCTATAGAGAGGCGATACAGGCAGCACAGAGATCTTTCTCCTCTACACGTATTGCATCTGCGGAGTCCCATCCAGCAGAGCTGTTTAGGGTGGTAAGGGAACTGACACAGGTTCCACCTGTGCAGAACCCTTTGGTTAACCCAACAACGGCCTGCTGTGATGTTTTTAACAACTACTTCGCAGATAAAATCTCTCAGATAAGATTCGACCTGGATGCTGGGATTGCAGCAGAATCGACTGATGAGGTGTCCAGTGAACCCATTGTTGAGGTTAAACTGGATCAGATTGAGCTTGTGAATACCGATAATGTGGATAAGATCCTTGGAAATGTGAAGAAGACAACATGTCCCCTCAATCCCTGCCTGTCATGGCTGGCTGTCCAGGGGGGTGATGCCTTGATGGCATTTCTTAGAAATGTCATCAATGCATCCCTTAGGGAAGGTTGTGTTCCACCTTGCTTAAAGGAGGCAGTTGTCAGACCGCTCCTGAAAAAACCTTCCCCGGACCCCCTGGATATGTATTCCATCTGCCATTTTTGAGCAAGGTGATCGAGAAGGCTGTCGGCTTTCAACTCCAAGTCATCTTGGATGAAACCGATTATCTAGACTCATTTCAAACCGGCTTCAGGACGGGATATGGGGTGGAGACTGCCATGGTTGCTCTGGCTGACAGTCTTCGTCTAGGCATTGACAGAGGAAGTGTGACCCTGTTGGTGCTTCTAGACCTCTCAGCGGCCTTTGATACAATTGATCACGACATCCTCTTGGAACGCCTGGGAGAGTTAGGAATCAGTGGGACTGTACTCCAGTGGTTCCGGTCCTTCCTCTCGGGTAGATTCCAGAGGGTGATGCTCTGTGACAGTTGCTCCTTGAAAACGGATCTTAAATATGGCGTCCCTCAAGGTGCCATACTGACCCTGATGCTATTCAACATTTATATGAAGCCCCTGGGGGAAATCATTCGCAGACATGGGGCAGGGTGTTATCAGTACGCTGATGACACCCAAATATATTTTTCCATGTCCCGATCAGCAGCTATGACAACAGATAGCATTTCTCCCCTCAATCCATGTCTTGAAGTGGTAATGGGCTGGAGGAGGAAAAACAAACTCAGGCTGAATCCAGACAAAACGGAGGTACTTACAGTAGGGGCCCCCAAACCAGGTACAGGGTTGCAACCTCCAGTTCTAGATGGGGTCATGCTCTCCACAAAGGACTGTGTTCGCAGTCTGGGGGTGCTCCTAGACCCATCGCTTCACATGAGAAATCAGGTGAATGCGACGATCAGGAGCGCCTGTTATCAGCTTCGGCTGACACGCCATTTCCTGGAAGTAAAGGACCTGGAAACTGTTATACATCCACTGGTAACTTCATGACTTGATTTCTGTAATGCACTCTACATGGGGCTACCCTTGTGTCTAGTCTGGAAACTTCAACTAGTGTAAAATATGGCAGCCAGGCTGGTCGCCGGAAAAACTAGGAGTGACTGAATAACACCCATCTTAAAATCTCTTCACTTGCTACCTATTAGTTTCCAGGCACAGTACAAGGTGTTGGTTATAACCTTTAAAGCCCTACATGGCTTGGGCCCAACCTATTTGAGGGATCGCCTGCTTCCATATAATCTGCCCCACTGCACCCTCAGGTCCTCTGGGAGGAATCTATTGCAGCCTTTAAAAACCAGACTAACTGCTCTCTCCCAGGGGGCCTTCTCTGCAATTGCTCCCAAACTATGGAACGGTCTGCCAGACGAGATCCGTCAAATTGCCAGCTTAGACACCTTTTAAAAAAGCTGTCAAGATGGATCTCTTCCGGCAGGCCTTTCCTGAATAAAAGCGCCCGGCCACAGAATGACTGCCC
>NW_024820047.1:0-1894 GCF_019175285.1 Sceloporus undulatus | reverse complement strand
ACATATTGCACAAAGCGTGTGTGTATGTGTGTGTGCTTTCTCTATATATTATGTTCCACAATCCCATCATACTGTGGGCCCTTGGTATCTGCTGGGGTTTGGTTCCAGGACTCTCCATGGATAGCAAAATCCGTGGATGCTCAAGTCTCACTGTATACAATAGCATAGTAAAATGGTGCCCCTTATATAAAATAGCAAAATCAATGTTTGATATTTGAAATTTATATATTCTTGGATTATTTTCAAACTGTGGATAGTTGAATCTTTTGATAAAGAATCCATGGATGTGGAAGGTGAACTGTAAATTCAATACAGTTAATAACTTCTAATTGATTATTTCTTCTCCAATGTTGGGAGAAAAGTATCAGCCATAGTCATACTTCATTTCCCACAGCTGCCTTCTCTTATTGTCAGTACAAATAAAAGCCTTAAGCATGTCACTAAACTAAACAAGTATATCATTTCCCATTTCTGAATGGATATAGCTTATACTTTTCTGAGTACTCACCAACTGAGACTCTTGGTGCCCTCAACAAATAATAACAGCTCTTCCAAAGATTCCCAAACAATAATTGGGGCCAGTGTTAACTGCCATACTAACTACGTTTTGTAATTGATGGACTTTATCACATGGGGAAAATCAGAGGTTTAAATGGACATTAGCCTGTGAAAATCATGTGATCGTGGTTAAGATTTTCACATGATGTCACAGTCATGTTTCTCGGGGCCCATTGGCCCAGCGAGAAGGTTTTGCTGGCCTCTCATTGGAGAGACCAGCATGTTTAAATAAAACAGCACGCTTTTTGTGGCCATTAGACAGGGAGGGGGGAGGCTATAGCCTATTTAAGGTTTGTCTGCCCTTGGTTCCTTGTCAGTTTGAAGAGCACTGGCCCACCTTCCCACCTCAACAACAGTGTGAGATTCATTCTGGTTGCTTCGGGGCCAGGTAGGAATTTTTGCCCTTGTTTTCTCAAGGTTTTTTTGTCTACCCTACACTGTTGGATGGGGAATTGGACAATTGGCTTAGGGTGTGGTCATAAATAGGCCCCATTCATAGGAGTGGGGAGATAGTCGGTTCGGTGAGCACCTCGGCACCCTCCTAAAGGGTGAAGGTGGGTCTCTGGAATGGAGGTTTATGTCTTGAAACTAAACATAAAGGGAAAGAGATTTGCCTTGAGGCTGGCTTGAGATTCAAACCCTCACTTAAGTCTTGAGAGTTAAGTGGGGAAGTCTTGGGTTGGCCTTCCGGATGAGGGCTGGCCAGGGGCAACCCAAATTATGGATTGCCCTTGGGGCTCAGGTGTTTTCACCCTTTGGATGCTGGAGAATTGGTCTTGGAGCAGACCATCCGCCAGCTGTTCCTACACAAGGTTCTCCCCCCTCGGCTTGCAGTTCTCAAGAAATACAGTTAAATAGGTTGAATTTTAATAAAGTTGCCCATTTTATAACCCAGTTCTCTGTGTCTGGTCTCATTATTTAATGAGTTGGTCAGCAAAAGAGGACTTATACCTGCAATAAACAGGTAACAACCAGCAACAAATCATTCACATGATTTCCCTGTGAATGATTTGTAGCTGGTTGTTACCTGTTTATTGCCTGGATAAGTCCTCCTTAATCACGATGCATGTGAAAATCTTCACCACAATAGTCTGATTTTCATGGGCTAATGTCCATTTAAACCCCTGCTTTTCCCTCAGTCACCCCCCCCCCCCGGTGTGGTAAAGTCCTATGTCATACTTATTTTTAAAAAAAGAATAATAAGCCTTGCAATGTCTAGCATATAGGTAAAAGAGCAAAATACCTTCTCTTAAAGGCCAGCAGTTAGAAGACACTGATGGATAGATCTATTTTAATCTCCAGGGAATCTCCTTAGTCATATCATCTTCATGTTTTG
>NW_024820046.1:0-1894 GCF_019175285.1 Sceloporus undulatus | reverse complement strand
AATAATAATAATAATAATAATAATAATAATAATAATAATAATAATAATTTGTTTTATTTTTATACCACTATTCCAAAGATCATAGCGGTGAACTGCAAGTAAGCTAATGAGCAAGTAAGCTAATTTGCCCCCAACAGTCTGGGGACTCATTTTAGTGACCTCCTCAGAGTCGAGCTTGGGGCCCTTTTGCTGGTCTTGAACTCGCAACCTTGTGGTTTTGAGTGAATGGCTGCAGTACAGGCATTTAACCACTGTGCCACCAGGGATGCCACTGAGATGCCACTGAGATGCATTGGGTGACCCCAACCTTTTTTTGGGAGGTGACTCCAACATTAAGGGATGCCATTGAGATGCATTGGGTGACCCCAACCTTAAGTAATGCCATTGAGATTCAACACAAAATGAAGAACTAGGGCCGAAAGAGGACCAGCCAGGGTTGGACTGTGAGCATTCAATGTATATAATCAATGTATATAAGAGACAAGACCAGCAAGGTCTTCCTTGCTCCATAGACCCCAATTCTTCTGCTCTTTGCTTCGTCTTTCCGTGACGCATTCCTGCAGAAGGGTTTTGGAAAGCATCGCTCGCACCTGTCTCCTTGCCTTGCCATTTTTCTCTCCTCTCGGAATTGCCTCCTTTAAAAAGGCTAAATTGCTCTTCTGGCTTTTGGGAGGTCGATTTTTCACATCAAGATGGAGCCAAAAAAATTCACCGGAGTATTTCTTTTTTCCTTTTTTTTTTTTTTTCTTTTCCTCTCCTGGAAAAAAAGTAAAATCTATCGCTCGCAGCACTGCTAAAAAATTCATAAGGCTTAATAAAAACTGATGGTTATTGCAAGAGAGGGGCTGGAAAGGCAACAGAGCAGCAGCAGCTGCTGTTTGGAATAAAACCCGCGCGCTGGAGCCGGAAATTAACAAGGTGCCGGTAACAAATTGCTTATGATTGCTTGCATTTTACATTTTGGGGGGCAATAACTCATGAAGAAGTGCAACAATAGCAGAGCATAATGTGACCCTCTTTATGGCGGGGCTGCTGATTCTTTAGTTGCTTAGTTATAAGAAGAGAGTGGTCTTCCTAAGTGGAGGAGGAGGAGGATTACATGGTTCCAACGCTGGCTCATGTGGTACCATACACATTTCTGGAAAAGAAGGGCTTTGCCTGCATTGATGTCCTCCAAGACCAGTAGACCCTTCCTCCTTTGTCTCCTTCTTCTCTTCCTTCTCCTCCTCCTTCCTGCTCTTCTTTTTCTCCTTTTCCTTCTCTTACTCGCCACCTCCTTCCCTCTTATAATAATAAACAATAAAATATTTATTTATAGCCCGCCTTTCCACAGATCAAGGTGGGTTACAGAAAATACCATTACAGCATAAAATCACAATAAAAACAGCAAAAAATACATTAAATGGCAAAACATAGATTACCATAACAATATCCAGCTAGCTATGATAGACAAGCAATAATGACAATGAGGGGAACTTACTCTTTCTCCCTCTCCATCTTTCTGTCTCCCTTCTCCTTTCATCTCCTCCTTCTCTCAGGGACGTAGCTAAGGGGGGGGGGCTTCCAGGGGGTCTGGACCCCCCCTTCACACTCCTCCCCCCTCCTCCTCCTCCTCCTGGAGCGAGGCCTCCCTCCCTGCGACTTCTTTCCCTTCCTGGAGGAGGAGGGCAAAGAAGAAGAAAGGAAGGAAGGAAGGAAGGAAGGAAGGAAGGAAGGAAGGAAGGGGAAAAAAGGACAACGATTGAAAGTAAGGGAAGGAGGGAGGGAAGGGGGAAGGAAAGAAGGAAGGAAGGAAGGAAGGAAGCAAAAAGGAAGGAACAATGATAGAAAGGAAGGGAAGGAGGGGTGAAGGAAGGAAGGAAGGAAGGGAAAAAAGGAAGGAACAATGATAAGA
>NW_024820045.1:0-1894 GCF_019175285.1 Sceloporus undulatus | reverse complement strand
GTAGAGAATTAGAGGTGACAGTTTCTTAGCCTAGACATCCTCCAATATACATGTCATGTTTAACAGAAAAATCCAAGGATCTAAAGGAATATCTGTGTGGAGTATATTTGTCATTAAATTATGAATGTGACTCCAAAATCCCTTGGCTTTGTCACATTTCCACCAAAGGAGGAAGAAAGTGCCATCCTGTTTCCCACATTCCCAACATTTAATGTTAGCAGTATTATACATTTTGTTCATTTTGAGAGGGGTCATAGATCATCTATGTAACATTTAGGCATAGTTCTCCTTGTAATTTTGACACAAGGTAAATTTCCTTGTCTCTTTCCAAGATGTTTCCCGTGATCTATGACGATGGCTTTCTGCAAATCCTGTGACCATTTTACCATGGAGTGTTTAACAATTTCATCCTCCAAATCTCTCTCTTTCAAGATCTTATATTTTGAAAGATGTTTACTCTCTTTATCCACAAAAATTTTGTCCAAACTGTTCTCTTCGTAAGAAATACCCATCAATTTTTGGTCAGACCTAAACCTTTCAGCTAGCTGAAAATACAAATACCAATCAATATCCTTACCTTCAGAAACAAGTATTTCTCTCGATTTCAATGACACAACATTATTGGGTTTCCACTGAACCAAATCTTTATATATTATCCATCTATTCTTGAAGTCTCTAGTTCTTTTATAAAAGGCTTCTTGGGGCGATTCCCATTGTGGAAGATTACTATAGAAAAGGTCTTCTTCCAGACATAAAGTAGAGCATTTCTAAGAAAACGATGTTTAAAGTCTTTATGTTCTTTGACCTTTTCATACCACAAATAGGCATGAATGCCAAATCTAAAGATAACAGTCTATCATTGCTTAGATTAATCCAGTTCTCTAGCCAACACAGACAAGATGCATAATAATATAGCTTAAAGTTTGGTAAAGCACAACCCCTCGTCATATTCGTCTGTCAAAATTTTCCATCTCACAATAATAATAATAATAATAATAATAATAATAATAATAATAGGTTTTATTTATATACAGCCCAATCACTGGGAATCTGAGCGGTTTACAACAGAGGGGATAATAGACGGTTCCCTGCCCTCAGGATTACAATCTAAATTTGGCTCATTGACCTTCCCAAAGAAATCCAGACAACTCTTTTTGCCAGATTGCAAAGTGTTTGTCTTCGGCTATAATTGGTATGTTCTGAAATAGGTACAGAAAACGGGGAAGGATATTCATTTCTAACGTTGCTATTCTCCCATAGAATGAGAGATGCAATTTGGACCATGAAGACATATCCTTTGTTACTTCATTCCATAGTCTTCCATAGTTGTGGAAGAAGTCAATGTTCTTGGTCGTTAAGCATATTCCCAGATATTTAGCTTTATTAATGACTTTATACCCCGATACATTACTTAACTCCAGTTGTTCTTCTTGGTTTAAATTCTTCATAATAAACACAGTTTTGTTTTGATTCACCTTTAACCCCGATATTTCAACAAATGCCTCCAGAGTATAATTGAGAGCCGAAGTGCTATTTAGTGGGTTATCTAAGAAGTGAATGAGATAGTTGGCAAATGCTCTAGCTTTATAAACATAATTCTTAATCTTCACTCCCTTAATGTCCACATTGCTTCTAATATTATTTAACAAAACTTCGAAGGCAACTCTAAACAAAAGAGGTCACACACACACACACACACACACACACACACACACGGAATGTTTCAAGACTATAGCCCTTGTATACAACACCCATAGATACATCTATACATACCCATAGATATCTGTCTGAACGTGTGCATGTGTACGCACACTTATTTAAACATAGAGAGAGAGAGAGAGAGGTGGAAGCACATGTACACATATATATTGGATCATATATATATATATATATA
>NW_024820044.1:0-1895 GCF_019175285.1 Sceloporus undulatus | reverse complement strand
ATATTTTTGGGATGAAACTTTGGGCTACAATGAAAAGTAACTTCCTTGTCTAGAAAATAATTAGAGTCAGGAAGGGGAGAAAAAAGTAAGGATCATTCTCCTCACTCTAATTTGGTTTTGTATATCTGATGGGACATGTATCATCATAACTTCATTATACTCATGAAATGATCTCTCACTGGCTGGGAACTCTGTTTCAGTTAAGAATGTACATTTAAAAATGCTGCCGAATCCATGGCCAATCAGTGAATAAAAATCCTGGAGGAAAAGGCATATTTTGAGCAATTTGCCATGTAGTAGGACTCATAAACAAAATATTTATGTAAGAATATCCAACACAGCTGAAGAGAGCAACACAGTTATATTTTCACTTACAGATTGGTTGAATGGCTTTCCCTTTTTGTTGTCCACTCTTTTCCTTGTGATGTCCACCCTTTTCCTTTTGCTGACCACCCTTTTCTTTTTGTTGACCACCCTTTTCCTTCTGTTCCCTTTGCTCCTTTGGGTTTGCTGGTTTTACTTTCTCAAGTATGGCACCATACAGGAGAGATCTATTGACAGAAACAATAAAAGCTAATTGTTTATTTTCTACAGATAATTCTTTATGGCATCCTAGTCTGACATGCTTAGAAATATAACTGAAAAATTATGCAAATACATACATAGTGAGTCATTAAAATGACTGCAGTATTCAAACACATAAAAAAAGTTTGGGTACAACAGATTCTTACTTCTCCTTTCCTAGTTTTTCTTGGGTTAAAAGGAGCATTTCTGGGAGAAAGGCAAAGAATCTAGACTTAGTAAACACAGGAAGGGACTGGAATCGAGATATAGTAGTAAAGCAGAGTTAATGTGGTACCTACTGCTTATTTCAACCTGTTAGAAATATTGTAAACACCTTCAAGCTTCAGAAAGAAAATTGAAATGAAGGCAGTTTTTCAAAATTACATTCAGGGGATGGGAGAAATCTGGAAGACAAGTTGAGGACTTCCTTAAATATTACCACAATCACTATAATCATCCAATAAGTATCATTATACCTTCAAAATACTCAACTGCCAATGCACCTTGCTACAACCCATTTTCTAAACATGGCAAAGAACCAGAATGGCAAAAGATAGCCATAAAACTGTTAGTATAGGGGTTGTAGAATTTTCTGCAGATGCGTGTAAAGAACATAAAAATATACATACACAATCATGGAAATCATAATCTACAGGGACAAAAATAGTTTGGAACAGAACAAACAGGTGGGTTTCGTTTTACTTAGACCACAGCAGGTATTGAGATTGTTCTAATTCATCTGCTGAATTACTAAAATAATTACAGTGATAAGACAACCAAGTATAACTAGAGCTAATCATGGCTAAATTCTACTTCTCAACCACAGCAGTAATATACAACTTTAAAAGAAAATTATTATATTAACCTGTCTTCTGAATGCTGGAGAATCACTATATGAAAGTTTGGTGGTAATTCATTCATGATATTAAAGTGTTGTACAGAAATGCAGAGATTTCCCCATGCCTACGCAAAAAAACAAAACAAAAAAACAAAAAAACCACATATTATCTTAAATAACAAAGCTTCAATATTTTCATCAAAAAGTTCAATGATTAAAAAGTTATTTATAAATGTTTAGTAAAATGCAGTCAACCCTCCATGTCCATGGATTCCTTATCGATGGATTCAACCATTCACAGATTGGAAATATTTTGAAAAATATAAATTCCAAAAAGCAAACCTTGATTCTGCCATGTCATATTAGGAACACCATTTTACTGTGCCACTGTATATAATGGGACTTGAGCATCCATGGATTTTGGAATCCACTGGGAGGTGAGGTCATGGAACTAATTCCCAGTGGATAAGAAGGGCCCACTGTAATTTGAGTG
>NW_024820043.1:0-1895 GCF_019175285.1 Sceloporus undulatus | reverse complement strand
TGGGGGAAGGGGGCTCTGTCTGTGGGGGAGAGAAGAGCCTAGATTTAGGCCAAAGCCAAGAGCTGGCAGATGGAGGGACCTCAAAGCCCCTTCTGGGGAGAGGGATAGCCCCCTGGCAACTAGGCTTAGAGGCCCACAGGATCTGGATTAACTCCCCCCCCCTCAACACACACATCCTTTCCTTACTCTTCACAACAACCCTGCAGAGGAGGGCCAGCAGAAAAATCAATGGTCCTCCTCCTGGGAACATACAAATGGCTGGAAGCCATTGTTAGTTCTTTGCCTGAAAGTCCCCTTCCTTGAAGGGATGGAGGTTAAAGGAAGGAAGGAAGGAAGGAAGGAAGGAAAGTGCCAAGGAAAGAGAAGGCATAAAGGGGGCATCTGGATAGGTATCCCTCAGCAGCCATTTTGGGAAAAGGGGCTCTGTCGCTGGACAGAGAGACGGAGAATGTGTTCATTTGGGGAAAACGTTAGGGTCACTATATTGGGCCACTGTCCCCTCTGCCCTGGAGCCTTCTTCTGCAAGCCCCATAGACAGGGAAGATTCTAGATCATGCCCTCCCCAGGAAAGGAATCCCCCACCCTTTGCAGGCCCCATAGATGGAGGGAAGATAAGAAGATTATAAGTGCCAAAATTGTAATGAAGATTACTATGTATTGTAGGAATGAAATAGTAATATCTGGGGAAATATGTACAAAGGATTTACATTGAAAAGGCGAGGGATTAATAAAAATGGCAAGAATAAGAAGGGGTCCCAAATCCTGAGAGCAGCCCCCAAGCAGCCCTCTCCTGCCTTCCCCCCAAACACACCTGAGAGGTCCGTGGGACAGCAACCAGGGCCTCCCCAGAAGATCCCAAAACCAGGACAGGTTTCATGCAGGAGAGAAGAGGAAGATTGGCTGCAAAATACGTCTCTGGCACATTTTTTGAAGGAGGAAGAACGAGAGTATCTCAGATGACAGCCTGCTCCATTGTGGCTGAGGAAGACCTTTGGTCTTGAAACGTCCTCCATCAATTCCCAAAGACAGGGATAATACCACTTTTTTAGTTTCAGTTCATCTATTTTAGCAGGTGGGCAGGCCCCACAAAATAAAAACAAGCAACCTCCTCTTTTTCTTTTTTTTTCTTTTTTAATTTTTAAAATTTTATTATTAAAATATGTGTACAATAATACAGATATCAAAATTATATAACAGTACATATAACAATACAAACACATACATTTACAGTCTCACATTTTTCCATACAAACTACATACAAACTACCTACACAACCTAACACGCATATAAATTTACATTCCACCGAACCAAATAGTGCAAAAATGGACATATAATGGACATATAAAAGTATATTGCTCAATATTTGGATTTACACTATGTCCTCCCCATCTACTTCTTCTCCTACTTCTTTTTCTTTAACCACTATCCTGTCCTTCCATTCTTCTTCTAGCAATTCTTCCTAGTTCTTTCTCAAAGAGCAGTTCTTCCCTTTCTTAGTCTTTCTAATCTCCCTACTTTCTTATATTCCCTTATATCCTTTACTACTTTCTACCTGGTCTCACTTTCATCTATCTATTTCACTTACCTACCTACTCATACCTTCTCACTTACCTCCTTGAACTTCCTAAAGCAACTTAATCTGTCTTCCTTATTCCTCTACACCTTCTTACGTCATTCATCTTACTGGAAATCTTCACTCTCTCCTTACTTGCACACTCACATATATTGACTTCCTCCTACCATCTTCCTTCCCCATGTTGTTTGACTTTCCATTTCTCTCTTTTTTGTTTTTTCTAAGTGGATCCTATTTCCTTTCTAATTTTAATGTTACATCCAGCACATATAGATCTTAAAGGTTGCCGAGTCCTCATTATTTCTTACTTAAATACCAATAC
>NW_024820042.1:0-1895 GCF_019175285.1 Sceloporus undulatus | reverse complement strand
TGGCCCCTGGGCTGGATAAGACCTGTATTTCTTCAATGATCTGATCATCACGCCCCTTCCCCATTTAGACAATGGTGGAAATAATCATTTCATTTTTACAAATGAGAAAAATCTCTGAGCTTAACTGCTGTGTTTATAATATAATAATAATACATTTATTTATATAACTCCTTTCCAAAAAGATCAAAGAAGTTTACACATTGACAATTGCAAGATTTGTGTGTTTGTGTGTGTCAGTCATACCAGGAGCCTGAAGTATGTACCTCCTTCCTCTGCTTGCTAAAGCCACACAGAAATTGAGGCATGTACATTTGTGTGCATTGTTTCTGAACGGATCTATTGTCAAAATCACAATTTCTTCACTTCTCCTTGTATATTTTTAAAAAAGATGCACACTGCTGAATATGTTGCACTTATACAACAAAAATCTATAAATGTATAGGTTTATGAGTGAAGATTGCATCCTGGATTATGCTCATTTTGGGAAGTGAAGACCTATGTAAATTCATTTTATAAACCCAGAGAAAAAAATACCTCACAAAGCTCTAGTAAACAACACATACACACTGTCCCCATAAAAAGGACTCACTGGCGCACTGTGTGTCTGGGGTCTGGAAATCTCACTTCCATCTTCTGGGAAGACAATGCTGCCAGAGACTGAATTTGGGACTTTATGTTTGCAAAACATGGGCTCACTCTCTCAGCTGCAACCTTTTCAAACAATCCTGGACTGAAACATTTAAACAAAGGTCTTCTTCCAGCTCCAGGAATAAAGGCCTACTTTCAGTACAAGGACACTGACTCCTGCAGCCCCAGAAAGGCTTCTTCCGCAGTCCTTTATTTCCGTAGCTTCCCTGGGTCAGAGGCCGTCTTCTCAGCCGTAGAGAAGGGTTGCTCTGAGTGCGAAGGAGGAGGAGGTCCAAGGGCTGAGAGAGGGAAGGCAATGGGGAAAGGTCAGTGCCAATGGCCATGGAGGGCAGAAGGTGACAATGCCTAGGAAACTCCCCTGAGTCCCAGCCCTAGGAATGAGTGGCAGGAGTGAGTCCAGGGGGCTGAGGGGGTATCCTTTCCCAAAGGGGGAGGCAAGGCCCGTTGGACCCTCCCCAGCTAGGACCGAAAGGGAGGGTCCCTTTTCCCACCTCTTTCCCAACCCTCAAAGCCCAGCCTCCCCACTGGCCCTGAGTCCCTGCCTCCCCTTCCTCAGACCCCTTCCTTCCTTCATTCGCCCCAAAATGGATGGCCAGAGGTACAAAGGGACACACTTCCTTCCTTTTGGCCCAAGGAGCCTGGCCTCCTTCTGACTCTGGAGCCTCAGGAGAGAAAGAGGAGCCTCTGTTCAAATGAGGCCTCAGAGAAGGTTCTGGAACATTATTCCCCACAGTCACAAGCAGCACAAAATGGCCACCGGAACACAAAATGGCTGGGTCTGCCTAAGTAGTTCTTAACTTATCTTCCAAGCATCAACTGAGCCAAAACATGTGTAAAAGGAGCGTCGAGTAGTAGATACTCCAAGGAGATATTAATTATAAATAACAAAATATAACTGAAATATAAGTCATACAAGATATTAAGGATCTTGCAGTTACAATATTTGTAAGTATATAATGTTCAATTCATACATTATGTGTATATATTAAAGAAATAAATAAACCTAAGCATCCAATTCTGAGACTAACTTCCAAGATCCGCTCTTTAACTCTCTCTCTCTATCTCCAACCGACACAATGCCCCCAACTGTCTCTTGGTCTCTCAGGCCTTATATCTCCTTCTCACAGAAGCTTCCAGAAGAACCTTTATCTTGCTCTCTGATTGGTCAAGAGAGCCTTCCGTAGCAGTGATGTCATTCTGTGTGGGATTCCAGCCAATCAGAGCTAGGGATGATGGGAGGGACGGGG
>NW_024820041.1:0-1895 GCF_019175285.1 Sceloporus undulatus | reverse complement strand
ATGCGTACTGGCTCCTCTTTTTGGAGCCAGTACGCATTCAGTTCGGCAGCTCGCGCTTTCACGTGAGTGCGGATTGGGCCATTCGAATGCTGGTATGATGGTATTGTGCGAAATAACGTGAATTCGAACCACCCAGTGCGGAAGACCCCCAGTTCCACACTCATCTGATAAGGGCTAAAGAGAGCTTTCGACCTTAATCCCCAACTCTTTGCATCATGCCCAGAGAGGCAAGCAAACCTGCTGCAATGAAAACTGCCATAATCTCCAACTCTTTGCATCATGCTCAGAGACAAGAAAAACTTCTGCAATGAGAGAATGGCATCTTGCCTGGTCCACAGTGTGGCTGCAAGATAGTGAAGCAAGACAGTGGGCTTTCAGGACAGTATTCAAGCTCAGCCATGTAGGGGTCACATTGCGGTAGTTTAAGCCAGGCATTGTTGTGGCTGTAGATCCTCAGGAACAGGCAAAGAGGCTAGAAAAAGTATGGGTGGGGAAAGTTCACTTATAAGTCCCAGCATGGCCAGCAGCCATACTAGCTGGAGGAACCTGGGAGTTGCAACCCAATAAAATAACTTCCCTGATCTTTATTGGATCACTCAGGTTTAGGGTTGAATCTGTTATGCCTGAGTTTTTAAAAGGAGCGCAACCCCAGCTAAGGCAGGGCTGCGAACGCTTATTATTCTATCACATCCAACTGGCCTATCCAGATTATGTTTAAAATTGTAAATTTTAAACAATGAACTTTAAATGTAGAGTGTTTTAATATGTGTGTGTATTGTTTGTGCTTTTAAACTGATTTTTTTAAACGGATGTTGTATATATTAGTTGGTCTGTTGCTGTTCTCCACCTCAATCCATGGGGAGAGTCAGGTGAGAAACAAATGATGATGATGATGATGATGATGATGATGATGATGATGATGATGATGATGCCAACAAAAGACAGTCAACGTTAATACACCCAACCTCTGACATTTTCCAAAAGTGATCCCAGCAATGCGTCTAAACATAATTAAGATTGATGGGAATTTCTGCCAGGAAAAAAACCCACCCATAGGGTTGCAGTCACTACTTTTGGTAACATCTCAGGTTTGGTTTGAGTGCTGGATCTGGACTCTGGAGACCAGGCTTCAAATCCTGGCTCTGCCATGTAGGGCCACTGGGATGACTTTGGGCAAGTATGTCACACTCTCTCAGCCTCAGATAATGGATGTGGCAAACTTCCTCAGATGAAATCTTGCCAAGAAGATGCCATGATAGGTTCTCCTTAGGATTGCCATAAGTCGAAAATGCAACACATACAACACTAGCAGTTATTTAAAAAGAAAAGGAAACAGAAGACAGAAATATCAGCTCTTCAGAACTGTGTTTTGGGGATCATCTCTCTCAAATGGTTTCTTATGCAGACCAAGAAAACATTGATGATAAAAAGAGAGAGAAGGTGACCTCCTGGCTTTTCCAAATTATCGTTTTTAATGCCTATTAATTCAGCAACAGACCTTTTAATTAAAAACTAACTGCAGGAAACAACAAGTGTTTGCCTTTCATTGTCTTTGCAAATGTACAGAATTTAAAACTTGTGGCATGAGATGCTTTGACTAATAATTTTGAAACAAAATAGGCCAAAGCATAGCTTAGAAAATAATCCTACAAACTTCCCTCTGCATTTTGATAAAAGAGGAAGGAGGTGATGTGGGCGGAAAAGCAGAATGAACAACTTGGAAATGATTTCTGTGAATTGGGCAGAAATGTCTCCCTGGGCATAATGGCTGGAAATGCCATTTCTTGCTTCAGTGGGCTAATGCTCACCAGGACTGTCCGATCTTTTGCCATTTGGGGCTTGGCCTTTGCAAGGCAACCTCCAAGTTGTTTATCATCTCAGGGTGAGTTTCCGGA
>NW_024820040.1:0-1895 GCF_019175285.1 Sceloporus undulatus | reverse complement strand
TGAGAGTTGTAGTGCCAACCTTTGTACTTTTGTAATTGTAAACTGTAATCCAAGTATGAATTTTCCAAGCTCAGGTCCTTTGAATGTGTCTAACTGCCCTCTTGCTTGGAATGACCAGGAAAAATGTACTGATTACATATGTAATTCAAAAGAATATGAAAAGAATAGACCCAGGATGTAAGGCAGATCTTATCGCATTCACCCATTGCCAGGCAGTATGCAGCCCATATGTAACCCAGGCATCTCCAGGCTTGTCCCACATCTTTTCAAGAATAGGAAAATCCCATTCTTGAAAAGTTGTGAGAGAATCCCGGATTGTGTATGGGCTGCCTATTGCTCAGTGATGGGTGAATGCGATAATATCTGTCTTAAAAAGTTACATCGCTGGTCTATCCCGGCAGTGAAACTCATGTGATAATTTCCTATAACAGCAGATGGTACTCTTAAAAAGCTTGATTCTAATAGGAGATAGTGTCATTTATAGAATATATTTACAGCAAATAGAATTCCAGATCTAACAGTGTGACCCACAAATTCCTCAGGTTGCTAATGTAAAATCTTTTATGGTGTGAGTAGATTTCATTTAATCCAGTGAAATTCACTTCTGAATAAATATGAATAGTCCAGGGCTGCCCACCTAAATATATCGAACTGGAAGTGATTGATTTTAATTAAAATCAATGTGATAAAATGATTCAAACATGGCATTTCTAGTTTACAGTATTTACTGATTTACATTCATTGCTTCCTTTTTGAATTTCCTGACTGAATCAGTACACAGTGTCAAGCTGCAACTTTGCTTAAAGGACCTGGCAGAACAGTCCATATAATCACTAGTAAGGATTTGCTTTGAAAACATAAAGTCTTCTTTCATGGTCAAACTTCATATTAAAAGGGAGAAAAGGAATTATGATGCTGCCAGTAACAGATTTCAAACTGAAACCTGATGCTGTGTAGTGCTAAATCTGTTTGAAAATCTCAGTTAAGCGTGCCCTGTACAAGATATTTGGCAGCCCCAGATAACTGAATCAATGTTGTTATGAGAAGACTTTTCCACAAGTTCTGCCAAGAAAATATCCTTTAAGATAGAAAATCTGTTTTCTCTTGGCTTGACTACATAAGGATATGCCACCTGAGAAATCAAGGTTGCTACAGCAAACACAAAGAAGTAGAAATTCGTTTAGTACAGTACACATGCAATTCAGTCCTATGTATGTTTACTTAAAAGTAAAACCTACCAAAATCAGTGGGCCTCATTCTCACTCTTTTCAAGTCAGTGTGCTCAAGATTTCAGCCTCATTCTCCAGTTTGAATTGTGTGCCCTTTTCTGTTTATCATTGGGCAAACAAAAACCAAACAAAATCAAGTTAAGAGGTAGCCCCAGAACTCAGAATTATGATCAGACATAAACAGAAAAATGTACTGATTTGTTATGGAATTCAAAAGAATTCCATGTTTTTTAATTGTTATTTCAAAGTGTGTTCTGATAGAATTATCTTTGTGTATTCAAACTCATTTTTATCCTGTTAATAAGATGAAGACTTGGGGATATAAATATAATTTTATACTGTTTCAAAAAAAAGTCGGCCAGCTCCAATTATGATAGATAATCACTTGTACCTCATGACTCAAAGATGACTTCATGCCTTGATTCTAAATGTGTACGTCTCACTCTCCATCCCTTCAAAATGCATGACACAGCAAGCAAGGAATCAGGAACAAAGCACCATAGCTGTCCTTTGATCACTGTGTTTCTCCTCATGAATATATCCCACTCACTTTCCACTTTGAAACAGAAAAAGATACAGCAGCGATGGCAGTGGCAGTGGAGATGGTGGCAGCAGCCCAAACCTGGAAATCCTCTTCACATGAGATAATTTGTCCTGCTGCAGCTG
>NW_024820039.1:0-1895 GCF_019175285.1 Sceloporus undulatus | reverse complement strand
AGATAGATTTGTTTCAAGAGCAGTACTCCTCCTTTAGCAAATAGACAACCCCCAGTTCTTGAAAAGACAGTGCTCAATAACTTTTTATTTTGGTTAATTAGAACTTTCATATGGATATCAAAATGTAGGCAACAAATATTCAGAGCTGGTTTTGCCAGTTCCTTACTCTGAAATATAGCCTATGGCTTCTTGTATTCATTGATGGTTTCTCATGCAAGGACTAACCAGGCCTGACACTGGTAAACCTCCAAGATCAGAAGGGATCTGGTGCCTTAAGGGTAATATAAAATGCCTAAGGATACTGTTTTAGAAATGTTAAAGGGGAGATTGAGCTATAGCTGTTCTGGTGAACATATTAGTCTTTCTGGGAAATAGCAGCATTGCCACAAGCAGAGTTACAGGAAGGACAAGATCAGATATGATCTGTATCTTCAGGGTATTTAGGCCACAAAGAGACCAAACAGACATATATTGTGAATCAAAGAAAGCAATGCTTACTGGTATTGTGTTGGTATGTTACATTTACTGGTACTTCAACTAAAAGTATGCAAGCAGAAAAATACATTTCATCTTCAAATTAAAAGCAAGAACAACAACAGTGGTGTGAGTTTCATGAGACAAAAAACAAATGTGATGGCATTCTCCAGAAGAAAATATTTATATATGATAACATCATCATTCTCCAGAATTCTCCAGAAATATCTCCAGAAGAAAATGAATATATATGATAACATCATCATTCTGTTGCATATACTGAGCTAAAAGTTATGACTTGTTATTGGATATCATTCCAATTTTGGCTAATTTCCCAACAAAAGTAGAATATGATGAACTGGAGAAAGAGGAGCAGAGCTCATATAGTCACTCCATCTGCCAGGAATGCTGAGAGCAATTGTTTTTGGTTGTGTGAAGAATTCTAACATAAAATGAAACCTATATTCACTAAATACAGAATATACATAAGAAAAGGAGAAGCAGTAAAACTGTGCATTTAGAAAGCCATACTTCAATTGCAGAAGTATGTCCTTGTTTGGTGTCATTGTTCTTTATTAAAAATAATAATGTCAGGAGGAGGAAGTTTACCCGGAAACAAGGTCTACTGGATTACAGGAGAGAAGATGGAATTTATATCAGTGGGGCAGAAGGCTGGTTTGCACATAGATATTATTTTTGAAAACGCTACAGGATAAAACAACCTGAGAGAACCACCCAAGTGCCAACATTACATCCCGTTTTTTTTTTAAGTCTGTTTTTGACACCTAGTACAAAATATTGCAGGATGGGGAATCTTCAGCTGCAGGGCAAATCCAGACCATGGCAACTTGGGAAAGGCTACTTGCCAAAACAGGAGAAAGAGGGAGTAGAAGGGTAAGATTATTTGGGTTTTATTTTGTTGCTTAGTTTCATTTTATTGAGGTGTTTATACTGCATTTTTACATTATATAACAGAATGCATGTAGTATGATTTTGTGAAATATTTAGAGACTTTCAACTATTGGGAGGCAAATAAATTTAAGAAAATAAAACAAAATGTATTTCATACACAAAGCAGACTATCAGCTGTGTAATGTTTTTCCACAATCCATCCTTTCATATAATATAAAGCCAGAAAATTCCTTCCAGTATATTTTTCCAAGCATTTCAGATACTTTCAGTTTATTTGTTTACATTATTAAGCAATTTGCCTCAGATGTTGCTGTCAAATAACCACAATACAACAGGTTGGAAGAAAGGTCACAACTTTATTAGCAAACAATTGGTAGGGTTGGCACAAAGCATGAAGTCAGGATTTGCGAAATCAAACAACCCAATGTTGTCTGATTAACCAAACCTGGCATCCACCAGGCGCTTGGGATGACCTAGGGGCTAAGGAACACCACTTGACCGCAAACCTT
>NW_024820038.1:0-1895 GCF_019175285.1 Sceloporus undulatus | reverse complement strand
GATTTAGAGGAATCAAAGCAACGAATATAAAGCAAGACCTCAATTACTTCATTTGATGCTTGCCTCAAGTTGTCATGGGCAATCTTTCTCTTTTGATAAAGGGCTACTAGTGGAGCTACAGGAGTAAAGAACGGGAAGGGGTTTCATTCTGTAGCTTCCAAGAATATAAATGGTAAGGGTCAAAAGGACCCCAATTTCTCTCCCCATTTTCTAATTTAATATTTCAAGATGCCTTTATGAGAGCTATGCATATGTTTAATGCATGCACATATCTCAAACTTAATTCTGGATTCATGTATTCATTAGCTTGACATTTATGATAACACTATTGTCTGTTTGCTTGTTTTTGTTGTGATTAACATCGCACTGTAGTTATGACTTAGTTCATTACATTTCCTCTTTCATTCAGGAAAATGAAATGTTCTGTTTGCTTATGGTGCAAGCTGGCTGCATAAAGGGAACTCGCCCCTCTGTATAAATCTAAAGTACAGTACATGGAGAAAGTGAAAGCTAATCCACTTTGCAAAGAGGAAGGAAGAAGCTAGGTCAAAATATTTTTTTAAAACTCTTACTCCTACCCCAGATCTAAAATTGTAAAGCAGAGTAACGTAAAAGGGGAACAGAACTGAATATATTGGGGAAGTCAAAGTTCATCAGATTTATTTGAAAGCTGCCAGAAGAGACTGAGGCTCCTTGTGTTTCTTGATCATGTTGCAAGTAACTGACAAGTTCATCACAAAGCAATAATTCAAAATGTTAGGGACCAGTATGAAGAATAGAAAGATGTGTTATAATCTACATGCACACTATGGTTTGAGCATTTAACTTTTACTCTGGAGACTGTGATTCAAATCTCCATTTGGCCATAATAAGCCACTGAGTGCCTTTGGGCAAGTCATACACTCTCAGACTCAGAAAACATTGTGATAGGGTCACCTTAAACTAGAAATTCTGAAGGCACACAACTGGCTTGTGAAGAGAAAGGGTTCATTTCAGGAGAGAAACAGCAATGAAAAATAAAGGATGGAAACATCAAATGTTAATTTATACACCTGAAAGTTAGCACCAATTATTACATATCTGTGCAGTGAACTTTGATATGATCCCAAGAGATGAGGTAAAACCTTTTTCTGTGAGGACAAATAACAAGATGTTCCTTCCTAAGTATGCCAAATGCCTTATGGACTTAAACCTCAGAATAAACAGTGGAAATGTATACATAACATGTATTTCAATGCTGTAAAACAGACCTGCCTAAAATATGACTTAGGGCATGCCAACCTATTATTTCATTCCATTAGGTATTAATAAAGTTCAGCGGGGGGGGGGGGGGGGGTTCCCATGTAACCAATATCCAATTTCTGAGCACCATTACTACTACTACTACTACTACTAATAATAATAATAATAATAATATTTTTAAAGGAAACCCAATTAACAGTACTTGCTGATATGCTTTGAATACTAAGATAAATTAACTTAAGAAAGCACTTGTAAGACAATTTTCAATTTCCCTCCTCTCTTCAGCCATATGTACCTCCCCAAAATATCCAAGGAATGTCAGAAAGGGCTGTCTGAATAATATGAGATAGGCTGTAGGGAGCTGTTGGAAATAGAATACCTTCCTTTTATGAAGTTTCTTAATTTAGGATCCAAATATGCTTATAATGGATTTGCCCCTGCACCTGAAACTCTCACCCCATCCCACATTATTCAGAAAGGCCTTAGTTTCTACAAAGCATTTTCAGAAGACCAAGTGGCTACAGTGGGTAAGAAAGGATTACAAAAAAATCTTCCTTCCATATAGTTCTTTAACATTGGTGTATCATGTTTGGATATTTTAGGGCCTCTCCAGACCGCCCCAGTTTTCCTCCGGAGTAGGGATGTAAAGAATA
>NW_024820037.1:0-1895 GCF_019175285.1 Sceloporus undulatus | reverse complement strand
CCTTATTACTTAGGTTTCTGCAATCCTGAACCCATTATTTCTAATGTCAAAAAGGGGCATATGCAATCAAATCACACCATTCCCATTCCTTCACTGAAAATAATGTTCTGTAAAAATATTTTTTAAAAGAAAAATAAAGCTGAAAGAGAAACTTCTTAATGTCTAGCAATCATGAATTACTAAAAAAATTTCAGGCACATTTACTGCTCTGCTGAGCAAACTCCTCATTATGATGATAGACTTTCCAGCTTGATGGTACCATACATGGGTACAGAGAACTCTCCCAGCCAGCTGGTTGTCATAACTAAATTACAGAACAAAACCTCCTGGAAAAAATGGGAACAGTTATTCATGCTGAAAATGAAGGGAAAATTAGCCATACCGAACTATATAAAAATTATGGTCCATGCAAATGAAATGAAGTACTCATGCAGCAAGGTTCTTAATATGTTTATTCAGATGTAGGTCCCACTGGGTTCAATGGGACTTGCTCGCTAGTAACTGTGTAGATAGGATTGCAGTCCAAATGCAAGGATATGAGCACTTTATTTAAGCCCTGCTCTTGGGACTGTATGAAGTTCAATTTTGTGAATGTTTACCTGGGTTTGAAACCTGTTGAATTATATAAAGAGTCCCAGCACAGGGAATAAGAAGTCCCCTTAATACAGGGATGTTCACTTTGGCAAATCCAGGTACAGTGGTGCCTCGGGTTACGAAATTAATTCGTTCCGCCGCGGCGTTCGTAACCCGATGCATTTCGCAAGCCGAAAAAGGCTTTTCCAAAGCGCGGCTAGCGGTCGCGTTTGAATTTCGCGCCGAAAAAAATTTCGTAACCCGAAAAAACCTTCGTTTCCCGGAACAGTTTTTTTCAATGGAGCTTTTTCATATCCCGGAAATTTCGTAACGCGGCGCATTCGTATCCCGGGGTACCACTGTACCAATTTTCTCTTTCTGGGAACCTTCAGGGAATGCATGGACTACCAAAAATTCCAAAAGAAATTTTTTTAAAAATCTAACAAACAGACAAAAAATTAAACAAACCATAAATGTGGCCAGCTATGTGCCCCTGATTGTTTTAAAATGGACAATTTCTAGTATTATTCTGTTAGTGTTAAACAGAATACTGGGGCCTTTTGCCTTATTAAAATAGTGAATCACTGTCATGGCCAGCCTGGAGGATGACTAGGAGGACTCAGAGGATGAGCCTGAGCCTCTGGGACCTGAGCCTGCAATTGTGGAGCCTGAGGGTGGCCCTAGCTCTGCTGTAGCAGAGTCTGTGGCTTCTCCAGATGTCCAGCAGCCAAGTCTGCCTGTGGCAGAGTCTGTGGAGAGTCCTCCTCTGAGGATCAAGGAATGCCAAGCCAAAAAGGAAGGGCCTTCAAAGGTTATGGAGGCTTTATCAGAAACGTGCTGGTAATCAGACACACCTGAACACGTGCTGCCTCCCTATTTAGGCAGCTGGAGAATATGTGTCTAGTTACCAGTGATTATCTGACCTTCTTGAGGAAAGTCTCTGTCTCGCTCCCAAACCCTTGCTTCTTGGACTGCTGATCCATCTTGATTATGTGGAACCCTTGACCTTGGACTGCCTTATCAACCTACCTATCTGATACCCTGGATCTTGGACCGCTTGACAGTTTCTAGGAGATGAACAATTTCCTTACCTACTTTCTTCTGTTTATCTTTTGCTTTCGGTACTAGTGAGATAAAATACCTGCTATTTGGTTTCTTTACAAACGCTATGTTATAACCATGGGTAACTACTTGTAATACCCAACAATCTGATGTTATACTACTCCAGAACCTATTGAATTGTAGCAATCATTCCCCCACTGGTAATCTACCAGAATCAGTACTGCTGATGTGAACCCCTTTCTGTGTTGCTTGGACCTCCA
>NW_024820036.1:0-1895 GCF_019175285.1 Sceloporus undulatus | reverse complement strand
AAAAAAAAAACAATAATAAAAAATAAAATAAAAATAAAAATAAAAAACATACATATATATATACATAACAATAATAAGAGAGTTCACTACTACTATCTACTTTAAAAGAAAGATACTGAGAAGAAGAAGAAAAAGGGGGAGAAGAGAAACTCAACTTTTGCTAATAAGAAACAAGGAAACAAAGAAATTCTTGCTACAGTGCTTTATAATTTAAGTGGAAAATATCAACATTTACTGACAATTCTAATTGTAACAACATTTGAGACAGATCTTTGGATCTAAAGGTGAAAACTTTTAAAGCTTGATATTTAAAAATTGGCCAAATAACCTAATATAAAGCAATAAGAAAGCCAGCAAGTTGGACCACTATTGTTGACATTTTAGTTATAAAGATAAGAAAGAACAACTAGCCAAAACAACACTGAACCCAAGGACATTTAAAATAAATAAAGGATTTGGCCTAGAAACTGGGATTACAACGACACCTAGTGGGAAAGAAGAATATATTAGAGTATAATTTGTGAATTGAACAAACTAGGACAAGAAGGTGCTAATTCAATAAAAGGAAAAATAACATAAAAATAACATCAGGAAGATAAGAAAGAATTATAAGTGAATAATATCATCCTAAAGTGACAAGATAGAAACAAAATAGTGATTGTGTTAAAACAAACAATACTAACATAACAAAATAAAATAAAATACAGTATAAGGTAAAGAAGATGGCAATGTCACTTAGAAAATTTACGAATTCACAGTCCAACATTCAGAATAGAAGACCTTCATTGGAACTTAACACTAAACAAACTGAACAATCAACAATTCTGGAGGAAATTAAAAAACTGGGCCTAGAAATGCAAAATATGAGACAGGAAATGAGGGATATGAAGACAGATCTGAAACGAGAATTTAAGACTGAGATAAAAGGCCTTAGACAATCTATTGAAAAAGTAACAAAAGACTTAAAAGCTACAGATACTAAGGTGGAGATATTGGAAGTGAAAACAAAGGAATTGGAAGACAAAACACTGCAACTTTCACTGGAACAAGAAAAAGAAAAAGATTTAAAAGCCATTGCTGATTTGAAGACCAGAGAACGTTGTCTTAAGATCAGAGGTCTAAGAGAATTACAAAATGAAAATCTATATGAATATATAGTTCCAATTCTGGCTGATTTTGTGGGAATGTCAAGTTCGGACTTAATGAAAGACGTTGATAAGGCGTTTAGGATTAACTCAAGGACTGCGAGAGAGAGAAACCTACCTAGGGACATTTCGATTTACTTTATAAGGACTAGGACAAAAGAACTGATCCTGGAAAAAAGCTATGAAAAAAGATTGGTAGTAGATAAGGAGGAACTGATGATTTTGAAAGATATCCCTGCGAGAATCTTGAGAAGGAGAGCGGACTATAAACTACTGACATCATCTCTAAAACGGCACAACATTCCCTATAGGTGGGAAGTACCCGAAGGAGTATCATTTACTTATAAGAAAAAAAGATTGAGAATCAATACATTGAGCAAAGCCAGAGAATTCTTAAGAGTCTTGAAGAAGAACCAAACATCAGAAGAAACGGACATCCTGAGTCAACATTCAGAAGAAGAAGAAGAAGAAGAAAATGACAACTTAAAAGATCAGAAGGACAATTTAGGAACACCTGAAGAGAGTGAAGAAGAAGGAGAAGTACCGAACGAGACTTAAGATAAGTATTATAGACAATTGGATTTCTGGAGGGATAAAATGAAATTCAAAATATTATCTTGGAACATTAAGGGACTTAACCTTTCTAAAAAACGTAAAAAAAACCTTTCAATTTTTAAAAAAGAAAAATTGGGATATAATATGCCTCCAGGAATCCCATATTAGAAAATCTGAAACACACTTGCTGAAAAA
>NW_024820035.1:0-1895 GCF_019175285.1 Sceloporus undulatus | reverse complement strand
TTTAAAGAGAGACTCACCCTACAAACAACCAAACCTCTTCATACCTGTGGGGTTTTGAAGATGCTCAACATGCTTGAAATCTGGCTGGAAATATCAGAGTTGCCCCCTTCAAGAACCGCCAAGAGATTACTCTGCCTTCCGCAGCTATAATTTGGAACCTTCTGTTGCCCAGGCGATAGTAGGTCTATCATGGCCTCATAAGTCATTCTTTCATTGAAATAGCTCTTATAAACATTGTAGCCCAGGGTGATATTGGGTAAGAGCCTTGGACTCTGATTTACTTCATGAACTGCAAACAAGAAGGCCAGGATCTGCCAGTAGTGCATGTTCTTGATACTACAAGAAAATAGAAGTCATCAGATATTTACCCTATGTTTAGTGAAAAGATATGATATTCCTGCCTCATTTAATAAAACAGAAGATCTGTACTTCAGTGTACTAAGCGCTACCTTTGGTTGGGGCATTGACAGAGAAGGAATAGGATAAAGTTCCCCAACCGACTGCCTAGAAGCCTTGAGCCGAATCGTTCTCCTTCAGTCACCACAATGCATAGCATCTGTTTCTCTTTTATTTCTATGAATTTGAAATTCACAAACAACAATGACAATAACTTTATTTCATGTCACCTTTAGTTTGTCTTTCAAACTCATGTCCTGAGACTAAAACACCAAAACTGAATCCTAGCGTTGTTTGGTATGTAGAAGATGGGACCTTTTCCTTGTGAAAAGACACATTGGCATTTGTCTGCTAACAGCAAAAATCCCAGGAAGTTCCTCTTAATATTTGTCTGATGATAATAATAATAATAATAATAATAATAATAATAATAATAATAATATATTTATTTATTTATTTATTTATACCCTGCTATTCAGCAAAAGGCTATCAGAGAGCCTTACAATTTGTTAATTAGACATTTCTAATTTTTGCTAACAGCAAAACTCCCATGGTTTGTAGGGAGAATCCTCTCTGAGAAGGTGCTGTCACACAGTTTGGCCTCTGAAACCCAACGGTAAACTTCTAGGGAGGCAGGATTGGCTTTCTTTGCTATAAACATAAGCTATAAATGGTATATTTTTGTGGATTGTAGAATGATGGATGATGAAATGAGCTGCAGTCCAAAACAGTCTGTGCCAAATAAACCTTGTGCCAAGTTAATCTTGTTCGTCTTTAGAAAACTATGAAACTAGGCTGTGCACATAGATTGCTATCTATTAAAGTTTATGCCAAAATTAATCTGCTAATTTTTAAAGTCAAACAGGCTTCTTGTTTTAATTATTTAATAAAGATGAAAATATGTTATAATTCATACAAGGGTACTTGACCCTGATCATTTAGAGTCTGTTTGGTAGATAGGATTGTTCTATTACATATTACATCAACTGAAGAGTAGGCAATCAGACTCACAATTTCTTACCTAGTAAAACTCGTCTGAGGAGGTTGGGAAAAAACATATGGCTGAAGGGCAATATTTCCTGTTGCTGTGATCCCACTAATCATGTATTCTCCGGGCCTGTAATAATTAAATGAGGTTGTTTGCTCAGCTATCCATTTCACTGGACATTTTCTCTTCCCATCACTGTGTGGCACCATGAGTATTAGCTGCATCCAGGATATCATGCTAGAGACTCTTATCCATTTAGGGTTCCCCATCTTCACCTTCTCTCTCTCTCTCTCTCTCATCTGCGCACACACAAATGCTTTGGATCAAGTCTCAGAGCTCAATATTAGAATGCAAAGCCTTTCACAAGAGCAGGGCTGCAACTAGCAACTTTACTAAAACAGGTCAAGTCTAGTCCTGGCCTCAGATGTGAAGGGAAGGATCACTGTTTAGTCTCACACAGGAAGGCTCACTATGTCTTCCTTTCGTCTCATCTCTCAATGGGACAGCAGGT
>NW_024820034.1:1305-1895 GCF_019175285.1 Sceloporus undulatus | reverse complement strand
TATACACAGTTATGATTATATAGACATGCTGATGTTGACCAGAACGTGGGGGGTGTATACATGCGCAGGTGCATCCATGTGCATTCCTATGTACCTCCATATTTCTCCATGCATTTGCTTATGTTTAAATTGAATGCAAGTAGAAGAGTATATATAAATGTATGTGTGTTTATTCTATCCAGCTGCAACAAATCCCAGCCCCCCATCTTCCTAACCCATTCCATGACCCACAATCCCCAGCCAAATTTAAAACCCAAAGCCATTATCTTTTCTATTAGCAATTAAAACCTAATCTTAACAAAATATAACTTTAAAACATAAAGAGACATATGGACAGACAAACCGTAAAAGCAAAATCACAAGGGCCTTTTCTTAGCAACACTGGATTGGAAATATAATTTTTGCATTCCTTACTGACAAAAATAATGCTAGTTCACTACTGGGATTTTTGTGGCTTCTCTCCTGTCTGGACTCTCTGATGTGTCACTAGGTTTGACTTTTGAGGAAAGCATTTCCCACAATGGTGACATTTGTTTGGCTTCACTCCTGTGTGACTCTCTGATGCCTAACTAGGACTGACTTTGATAATA
>NW_024820034.1:0-1205 GCF_019175285.1 Sceloporus undulatus | reverse complement strand
CTCATTATAGTCAATGGGACTTGAGCATCCATGTATTTTGTTATACAATGGGGATCTTGGAACCAAACATCGACCTACAACAAGGGTCCACTCTCTCTCTCTCTCTCTCTCTCTCTCTGTGTGTGTGTGTGTGTGTACTATCATCATATATAATCCATATATCTATATCTATATTTCACGTTAAAACCCATCAAGTCTGGAGTTTTTGGAGCATGCGCAAAAGCCTCCTACAACGCCATCTACTGTCCAGCAAAAAGTTTGCGTGGGAAGGCCCTGTGGCGAATAGAGCCTCAAGCTGACCAATGAAAAGGCAGCTAGAGCTCAGCCAATCAGGTGATGACTGAGAAGAGGGGAAAACCAACCGGTGGCTGTCAGTTGGAGAAGAGTCCAATTGGGACTTCGGACTCTGAGGGGAAGGCTCTAGCCAAGGCAGTGTGAGGGCTTGGGTTGTTAGCAGTCCTCCTGAGGGACTGGAAGCGGGGTTTTCCTTGAGTCCAAAGGGAAGGACTTGGTTCACAAACAGACTCTAGGAAAGAGAGGGATGAGTTGCGTACCTTAACTGTGTCAATAGCCTATGGGGCTTGGGCCCTAGAAGGGAATTTGGTAGCACTAATTATTTATTCATATTGAACAAGCTTTGAAAGAAGTTATATTTATTCCATCCTGTATTACAATAAGCCTTCGTTTTTATTTTAAACATCACTTGGCTTGTGGTTAGGGTTGCCATAAGCCAGGACCTCCACACTGAGGAAATAATCCAGTTTGAGAGTGACTTAACTGCCCTGGGTTAGTGCTGGGGAATGCTGGGAATTGTAGTATATTGTGGCCCCAGAGCTATCTCTGACAGGGAGTCCCATAACCCTCCAAACGTAGGAGATTATCGCACTGCGTTCTGAGAACATTCTGTATCATCACGTGATGAGAACGTTCCTGGAACGGATATTACCGCATTAGTAATAAAAACGTGATCAGAACGTGATCAGAACGGCAGTTTACCGCACTGCGATTCCTTTTTCTTGAAACCGTTCTCAGAACGGTTTGCTGTATTACGTTTTGTGGGCTGTGTTCTGATGACGTCGCCACTCAGTGGTTGGACGGCTTGGGAGAGGCGCTGCTCCCAGGAAAGAGGGAAAAGGGAGGCTTGGCTTACTGAAATCCCTCACCTCCCTTCCCCATAGGAATCAATCCAAAAACGGAGGTTAAAA
>NW_024820033.1:454-1895 GCF_019175285.1 Sceloporus undulatus | reverse complement strand
TGTCTTTGAAGAATAAACCTAAGGAACTGATATGGAGACTAGATGAGGCTTTGTTAAAAGACAGAATAAGTCTAGATAAAGCAAAACAAAAAACAAAAAAAAAAAACCCCACTTAAATCCTTCTTTGAAGAAAATCTGAATGGAGAAGTCATCCCAGAGATCGTCTGGGACACAAGCAAAGCGGGAATGAGGGGTTTCTCTTTGAAGCAATCTTACGAAAGGGAAAACAAATAGAGAAAAGAATTGGAAAGAACTGCAGGAAAAGTTAAAGGATAAGGAACAATTACTTAAAGAAAACCCCCAAAACAAAATGATTCAACAACAGATTAAGAAGATTCAAAAGGAAATATCCACAAGGCTAATAGAAGACCAGGAGAAAAAATTAAGGTACATCAAACAGAAACACTTAGAGAATGCTAATAAACCTGGGAAATGGTTAGCATGGAAACTGAAAAAGGAAAAGGAGAAACGAATCTTTTCAAGTGTTAAAACAGGGGACGAGATTTATTCCAACCAAAAACATATGAAAGAATGTTTATATAAATATTTCACAAATCTATACAAAGAAGGATATTATTTCCAAGGAGAGGATACAAGAATATTTGGACAGACAAGACATAGTAAAGATTGATGAAGAACAGAGGATCGAACTTAATAAACTAATACTGGCTCCTGAGGTGCTAGAAGCAATCAGTAAAACCAAGGCACCCAAAGCACCAGGGCCAGATGGCCTAAGCACAATCTATTACAAGAGCTCACAGAAAGAGCTAATTAAACCCCTAGTAGAAATCATGAATAGACTCTCACAAAGAAGAACGCCTGACTCTTGGAAGAGAGCTGATATTGCACTGATTCCTAAAGAAAGTAAAGAGGTGCTGGAGGTGAAACATTTCAGACCCATTTTTCTCCTTAACAACAATTATAAAATCTTTGCAATGGTCTTAGCAGAAAGATTTTTTAAAACCCTACAAAATATCATAAACGAAGACCAAAGGGGCTTCCTTCCAAAAAGGCACCTTAGAAACAACACGAGGAATTTACTAGATATTATAGACTTCTGTGAGAAGAAAATAGATTAAAAAGCAGCTATGATTTTTCTTGAGGCCGAAAAGGCGTTTGATGAAGTTAATTGGAACTTCATGCTGGAAACTTTGAGAAAAATGGTTCTAAGAGATAACTTTATCAGCTGGATAGATGCAATCTATAGAAAACAAACAGAGAGACTTATTATTAATGGGGGGAAAGCGAAGGCGTTACCTGTAACGAGAGATACCCCTCTCACCTTTGTTATTTATGGCCACTTTAGAGACTGAGTCCTAGCATTAAAGAAGATAAGAAGACCAAAGGCCTGGAAATAAAACAGGAAGAGTACAGACTTAAACTATACACGGACGACGTGGTGATATACTTATCTGACCCAATAGAAAGTGTTAATCCCCTA
>NW_024820033.1:0-354 GCF_019175285.1 Sceloporus undulatus | reverse complement strand
TAAAGAAGATAAGAAGACCAAAGGCCTGGAAATAAAACAGGAAGAGTACAGACTTAAACTATACACGGACGACGTGGTGATATACTTATCTGACCCAATAGAAAGTGTTAATCCCCTGCTTTATAAATTAAAGGAATATGGACAGCATTCAGGTTTCCGGATTAAAAGGGATAAAACAAAAATGTTACCAATGGATTTAACAAAAGAACGATCAGGAAAATCTACAAGAGGTGACTGGCTTTAAAGTAGAAGAAAAGGTCAAATATCTAGGTGTTGAGTTCACCTCTAAAAACCAAGAGCTCTTTAGAAACAACTACAAGAAAATATGGGGTGATATCAAACAAGGTCTCAATA
>NW_024820032.1:0-1895 GCF_019175285.1 Sceloporus undulatus | reverse complement strand
TACTTTCATTTTATAATCCTAATAATGCTTATAATTAAAACAACTATTAGTAGGAATCAAAGAGCCAGCTTGGTATAGTGGTTGGAGCACTGGACTACAACTCTGGAAACCCACTGGATGATCTCGTGTGAGTTACACACACTCAGTCCCGGAAACCCTGTGATAGGATCCCCTTAGGGTCACCCTAAGTCAGAAATAACCCAAAGGAACAAAGCAACAACAACAAGAGTCTGATTAAAATTCTCCCTCGTGTTTTACAATTTTTGGTGTCATTCATCCTCATAGCAACTCAATGAAGTAGGCCTAGAACTTGCAAAAGCTACTTATTTGCATTACAACTCTCAGGATTCTCCATCCAGATCCTGAGAGCTGTAGTCCAAAAAAGTAACTTTCCCAAGTTCTGGTTAAGCCATAATTATAACTATTTTTCTGGTCTGTCATAAGATAGTCAGGTAATATAGACACCTGCGTATGACTCTTTGGTTGGACACAGACAATATTTTTTTAATAACTGAAAGCAGTTTTGAGTGAGGCACAGCTTTTCTTGAGACAAACAAATTGTTCTTTGCTGCTACTCTTGCGGGTGGCCAGATAGTTTTCTGAAACAATACAAAAATGTATATAACTGTTTTCCCGAGGCAGAAGTAAGGTATTTTTTTGCCTCAGTTCTTTGAAACAAAACAAAACAAAATTGCTGTCTCCATATGTATATAACAATCCAACTGAGAACATTGGTACTGGTGGCAGTCAAATAATTTAAGTTCATCTCAGACACTGTGCAAGAATGAATTCCAAAAATGAAGAAGATGCTTCTGTCAGCTTTCTTCCAAGTATACAGGTAATGCAAGTATATTTTAACATGAACTATGGAACTTTGATGTTACGCACTCTTCCCTTTGCCCATTTAGATGTCTGGTGATCCATCTACAGATAAAAGTTTCTAAAACAGATACGAACTGCTATTCTTTTAGGAAAGGGAGGTTAAGAAAATCCTTCGTTTCATCCAATCTATTAATTCATCCACTCAAAAAAAAAAAAAAAAGAGCAATTGGCACTGCAAAGACAAATAATTTATGGAGACTTGAGCTTCACAATGCATGTGATTATACAATTGACTTATTATTGGAAGGCTATTTGTTACACCCAGTAATAACAGAAGGCATGCAAGAGTTCTAGACTAAGGGAGGAATCAAGCCTCAGAGTACTAGCAGGCACAGCCGGTAATGAGGAATGCTGGGAGTTACAGTCCAAGAACATCTAGAGGGCTGCATGATTCCCATTTCAATTCTCAATCCCCAAACTAAATAAGGAATAACATTTTTATATAGTGCAGCCTTGTCGTAAGTGGGCTCGCCATACGTGGACTTAAGGTCACACAGACAGTGAGCTATAATATGGTGAATGGGCCACGTACTCATGGCACACTACGCGACACATCACAGGGGTGCGCCCCATTCAATTGAATGGGGCTTGATCATATGTGTAGTTTGCCTTAACGCAGGGGGGTCCATGTAAGGTGAGGGCAGACTGTACATTACAGTCAACATGAGTTGTTGTTAGATATATTAGAGCCAACAACTGAGTTGTTCTTGTAAATTCTGGAGGTTGCTCCAGTGTTACTCATACATAAAAAAGAACCACTGAAATCAGTGGAGCTTAAGATAGTTATGCTGCACCTGATTTCAGTGGTGTCTTCTTTAAGTATGACTAAGGGCCCACTGAGAGACTGGAAATACCAGATAGTCCTTTGTTTTGTTTATGTTCTTTTAATTTTTTAAATAAGAGATCTATATGACATTTTCCTCATCTTGATGTATTCCCAGGGACTCCCACCATTTACAAGGACTCCCCAGGTCATTTAAAATTAACCTAGTATTTCCAAAAATAAAATGTAC
>NW_024820031.1:0-1895 GCF_019175285.1 Sceloporus undulatus | reverse complement strand
CCTGAGATTCTTCCCTTCTCCCAGACAGCCTCACCTTGAAGAGCGGTTTTCTCAAGACAAGTCTGAAGTCCAAAGGAACTTGCTCAACCCCTCCCTAAGCCAGCCCCCAATTCCCAAGCTAAAGCAACACAAGGGGAGGATGCATAGATACCAAGGTTGTGTATACTTCCCTTTCCTTCTCCCAGACAGCCTCACCTTGAAGAGCGTTCTTCCCAGTCCACACAGTAGAGAAGCCATACAAATGCCAACATTATGGGAAATGTTTTTCTTGGAAGTCAAACCTAGTAAGACATCAGAAAGGCCACACAGGAAAGAAGCCACACAAATCCCAGAAATGAACTAACATTATTTTTGTGAAGAAGGAATACAAAGAATATATTTTTATTTCTGGTGATAAGAAAATGCCCTTGTGATTTGTGTGTTGGGTTTGTCTGTCCATATGTCTGTATGTTTTAAAGTTGTATTTTCTTAATTTTAGCTTTTAATTGCTATTAGTGCAGATCATTGCTTTAGTTTATAAATTTGACTGGGGATTATGGGTTGTGGAGTGGGTTAGCTAGATAGAGGGTAGGATTTGTTGCAGCTGGTTAGAATAGTTATTTGATTGATAGCCTTTGGGATGTGTGGGATGTTAGCTGAAGAAAGTTGGGGGGAAGGTATTAACAGAAAGGGGACTAGTTTCTGGGAATGACAAAGGTAACTTTGTTACCTGTGGGTCATTGACTGTGGGAATTGGAGGTGGTGGCTAGGTTTGGAAGAGGGTGGAGTTTAGGTTTTGGGGTTGTAATGTATTATTTGGCTTCGGGTGGGCAGTTCTGACTTAAATGCTGAATTTCTGACTCTGGCCTGATTTAAATGGGACCTGTCACGTTCTAGGGGTTGGCCGAGAACGTAGCGTCCATACTGGCCTCACTCCTAGCACGTGATGGGGCATCAAAATCGGGGCGCCCTGTACACACGGGTGCTGCCATTTTGACGCAACGGACACGTAGCATATGCACGTCCTGGCGCCTTTATGACACCGCAAGTGTGCCATTGACACCTTGTGGTGTCACAAAGGCGCCACAAGAAGAACCTGGTTTTTGTGGGTTCTTTTTGTTCCGCGACGGAGCTGTGCGGTTTGTTCACTTTGGCTCCCTTGCGGAGCAAATCGGGGTGGCGGGAGACCGCCCTTTTTGGGGGTTCTGTATCCCGCGATTGTGTTCTTAATAAAGTTCTTTGTTATTTCAACACAGTGGACTCATTGATTTATATAAGTTCTGAATCTGCACAAAACTGACCTTTTCTCCCCAAATAAAACACCTGGGCCAGATGGCTTACCAGCAGCATACTATAAACATCTTGAAGAAATAATCATAAATCCCCTGAAAGATACACTGAATGACATACAGGAACACGGTATCCCTGAATCTTGGAAATCTGCTTATATTACATGAATCCCGAAGGAAAATAAAGAAAGAGATGAACCAAAAAATTATAGGCCGATATCACTGCTTAATACCGACTATAAGATCTTTACTTTAATTCTAGCAGAAAGACTGAAAGGAATCTTAAATCGAGTAATACATAAAGATCAAAATGGGTTTCTGCCAAAAAGACAGATGAGAGACAATATAAGAGGTACAACTGATATTTAGGAATACTTTGAACACCACAGTGAAAAAAAAATTAGCAATGATCCTATTGTAAGCCGAAAAAGCGTTCGACAGGGTCAGATGGCCCTTTATATTTGAAACTATTTAAAAAATTGATGCTGGTGAGAACTTTGTGAAATGGATTAAAGCCATATATAGAGAGCAGAAAGCTCAAATTATAGTCAATAATACAAGGACAAAAGATATCGAGATCAAAAGAGGAACCAGACAGGGTTGCCTCCGTCCCCTTTACTGTTCATC
>NW_024820030.1:0-1895 GCF_019175285.1 Sceloporus undulatus | reverse complement strand
AAGCGGCGGCGGAACGAATTAATTTCGTAACCCGAGGTACCACTGTATTGGTTAACCTGAACTTCAGGATTTTGTGGTAATATAATAATAACAATATTTGTGTATATTGCACTTTTCCTCCACTCAAGGTAGCTTACAAAAGTTAAATGTATATAGCTAAAAATTTACATCTATAAATGTTAAAAAATATAATTAAACTGTCTATAAAATTAAAATCAGTTATGAACAGACCATTAAAAAAAGAGCAACAAACTTAAACAATAAAAAGTGTTTCCCCCTTGAGAAGTCAGCCCTCAAAGGTCTACCAAAGCAAAAAGATATACAGCTGTCTATGAAAGGATTGCAAGGAAGGTGCCCATCCAATCTCTCTAGGGAGGAGTTCCAGACCTTGGGACCAGCCACCAATAAGGCCCTTTCTCATACCCCTCACAGATATACCTGTAAGAGTAGTTGAACAGAGAAAAGGGCTTCTCCAAAAGATTTCAAGACACAAATTGTGTTAAATAGGGAGATATAGTCCTTCAGACAACCTGGAACAGGCCACATAGGGCTTTGTGGATCATAACCATCATTTTGAATTGTGCTTGGAAACTGTAAATCACAGAGAAATAGGTCTCTCTAGATCTATCTTTTGCCCTCCCTTCATGTGATGCCTGAATTGAGTGTCACAGTTTAAATCCTGAAAATAGGTACTATTTTTAACATGCTATATTTAGAGGCAGGATCACATGTTAAACATTGTCATAAATGACTTGACATTACTGCATATAGAAATAAATATACCCTATAATGGACAATTTTGATAACAGTTTAAATCATTCAAGGCCCAGCGTGTAGTTCACTGAAGAACCCAGGGAACCACTTTGTACCAAAATCAGACGATTGTTGTCTACACAAACTGGCAGCACTCCAGGATTCCAGAAAGGAGTGTTATTCAGCCTAACTACATGTGAGGGATTGGGGAAAAACTGGAAAAAATAAGGGGACAAACATATTATTTATCATTTTTGTTTGGAAAGATGGGGGGGATGGATGATGGAAAATGTTCATGCAAAATGGTGAATAAAATATTTAATGCAAAATATTTAAATATTTATTACCCCCAAATTATTTTTAAAAACTATGTAAAAGCAAGACTTTCCAGTACTGTATGAGGTTAATATAATCCCTGGTCTTGGTTTCCCTTTCTCAGTTAATTTTATTTAAATTAATTATGTCTTCCTGACATTATGGGTATCAAATGGACACAAAATAATTTTATGTTTTACTAATGTTGATGTATTGGTTTTCTTTTTGCCTGCTCCAGAAACTAGCAAAACTGAAGAGGTTCTGTATAGTTTAGGTATTCCTAATAGTTCAGGACCTTGTACAGGTTAACCATCCCAACTCTGAAAATCTGAAATCCAAAACACTCCAAAATCCAAAAGGTTTATATGGATCACTTAGATAGTGACACTTCTACCTTCTGATGGTTCAGTGTACACAAACATAATTTCATGCACAAAATTATTAAAAATGTTGTATAAAATTACTTTCAGGCTACATGTATAAGTTATATACAAAACATAAATGAATTCCATATTTAGTCTCGGTTCCCATCTCCAAGATATCTCATTCTGTACATGCAAATATTCCAAAATCCAAACAAAACACGTCTGGTCCCAAGTATAAGAGTCCAAAAGTATAAGAAATACTCAATCTGTAGCTCCCTATATAGCAAAATAATATTATTATTAATAATAATAACTTTCTTCACAAAGTTCAATGTGTAATCATATTCTGAATAAACTGCACTATTAATATATCAAGCATGACAATTTTATGCAAATTTTACTGTGTGTGTATGTATATACTGTGTGTGTGTATGTATATATATATATATATATATATATATA
>NW_024820029.1:1248-1895 GCF_019175285.1 Sceloporus undulatus | reverse complement strand
AACCCTGCAGAGGAGGGTCAACAGAGAGACCCTCAGTACCAGGAAGATTGTCTCCCCCCACTTCTGGGAACATGCTGAAAGGGTCTTGGACGATGGGATTTAGGTTAAAGGAGGAGAAGGAAGAATGGAAAGCAGGAAACTCCCAAGGGAAGAGAAACATAAAAGGAGTGCTGAGGTGGAGGGGAAGCATCTGGGAACTGATCCAGTCGCCTGCCCCCCGGAGTCCATTCTGAGAACCTTCCACAGCTCACTGTGACACTTTAAATGGCCATTTCGTAGATAAAATCTCTCAGATAAGAGCCAACTTGGACGCCAACGTTTTTGCAGAAACTATAGATGAGGTGTCCAGTGACCCTGTGAATAAGATCATACTGGATCAAATTGAACCTGTGAGTACCGAGGATGTGGACAAGCTCCGTGGAAGTGTGAAGAAGACAACTTGCCCCCTCGACCCTTGCCCTTCATGGCTGGTCCTCCAAGGAGGAGATGCACTTAGGACTCACCTGAGATATATTATAGATGCATCTCTTACGGAGGGCTATTTTCCATCTTGCTTAAAAGAAGCGGTGGAACGGCTGCTTCTGAAGAAATCCTCTCTATATCTCTTGGACATGAACAATTACAGACCGGTCTCCCATCTTCCATTT
>NW_024820029.1:0-1148 GCF_019175285.1 Sceloporus undulatus | reverse complement strand
GATGTGGACAAGCTCCTTGGAAGTGTGAAGAAGACAACTTGCCCCCTTGACCCTTGCCCTTCATGGATGGTCCCCCAAGGAGGAGATGCACTTAGGACTCACCTGAGATATATTATAGATGCATCTCTTACGGAGGGCTATTTTCCATCTTGCTTAAAAGAAGCAGTGGAACGGCCGCTTCTGAAGAAGCCCTCTCTATATCTCTTGGACATGAACAATTAGAGACCGGTCTCCCATCTTCCATTTCTAAGCAAGGTGATGAGAGGACAGATGCTCTTCAAGTCTAAGCGGTCTTGGATGAAACAGATTATCTGGACCCATTTCAAACTGGCTTCAGGATGGGATACAGAGTCGAGACTGCTATGGTCACCTTAGTAGATTATCTCTGCTTGAGTATTGACAGATGTAGTGTGACCCTGTTGATGCTTTTGGATCTCTCAGTGGCTTTCAATACCATCGGTCATGGCATCCTTCTGGAAAGCCTGAGGGAATTGGGGTTCGGGGGCACTGCATTGGGCAGATTCCAGATGGTGATGCTTGGAGAAAGTTGCTTCTCCTAAAGGGAGCTTAAATTTGGCATCCCGCAGAGTGCCATCCTGTCCCCAATGCTCTTTAACATCTACATGAAACCTCGGGGAGAGGTCATCTGGGGTGCTCTCAGTTGCTGGTGACACCCAGATATATCTCTCCATGCTGCATACCTCAGCGTCAACAAAGGAAGGCATCTCCCCTCTGAATGAATGTCTTGAGAAAGTAATGGGCTGTATGAGGAAAAACAGATTAAAACTGAATCCAGATAAATCAGAATTACTTGTTGTAGGATATCCTAATCCAGGTATGGAGGTTTGTCAATCGGTCCTGGACAGGGTCACACTTCCCCTAAAGGACGGTATTTGCAGTTTGGGGGAGCTCCTGGAACCGTCGCTCCAGATGTCAGCTCAGATAGATGCTATGGCCAAGACTGCCTGATATCAGTTTCAGTTGATACACCAACTGCGTCCCTTCCTGGAACCTGAAGACCTAGAAACTATGATGCATGCGCTGGTAACCTCACGTATTGACTTCTGCAATGCGGTCTACAAAGGGCTACCCTTCAACCAAGTCCATAAACTTCATCTAATTCAAAATATGGCAGCCAAAGTGGTCAC
>NW_024820028.1:0-1896 GCF_019175285.1 Sceloporus undulatus | reverse complement strand
AAAAAAGGCAACTGAGCAATTAACAGAGGACCAGGATTTCTGGTGTTTTGTTTCAAATCAATGCTTTCTTTACAAGAACAACATTTCCTCAACACTCAGAACAGAATACCTGTAACTGAGGGAAATGAGACATCTCCACCTCCGGTAGATATACCTATTGCAAGAGTTCATACTGGAATTGTACAACTCCCATACAGATGTTTGTATATGGGCAATGCCAATGACTATCACTGATGAGATGCCATGGTCCTTCTTGTAATGGTCCAGTAGCCCTGAAGAAAATCCACAGGTCAGGCCCCAAGGGACACTTGCAGAACAACACTAAATAAATAATTTGAAAGGAAATGCTAGAATTATGCAGGCTTCTACAATTCAAAGACGCCTTCCTTCACTCTAATCAACTAAATGGTTAGCATACTCCAGTGCTGAGAATCTGTATGCAAAGCTCTTTTTAAATACTCTCCTGCATTAGCTATTAACACCAGGCGTAAGTGTTGAGTTATTAACATGCCAAATAAATCCTTTGTGAGTTTGAAGGGAGGGGGTTAGAAACACAAAAATATGGATGTTCCGCCCTCTAGAGGCTGAACTCTTAAAGGTACCCATTTCCTGCAGCACCATCACTTTACAAGTTTGAATGAATCAGAAGAGCCTAAGATAGCGCAAAACAATCCCAGTTTTGGACAGGTTTGCTTGGATTAAGCTAGCCAAGTGCAAAGACTACTGACCCCTGGGAACTGACTTCTTCAACCATCAGGATCCTTACAATAGCAAAGCAAAACTCAATTGCAGTCCTGCAGTGCCACTGTTCCTTCCTTCCCACGTGTGTCAAAGTCAGCAGAAAGTTTTACCACCAGCTGTAAAAGAGGAAGAAAGAAGGTAAGAGAGATGTTTAGATTTTACACCTTGTTTTACACCTTGCCAGATTAACAGTTATTTAGCAACATCGGAATTGGCCATACAGTGCGCCCTTCCCTTACACGTTCCAGACCCCCCCCCTCCGTGTAAGGGAAATACTGCATATGGTGGAGCCCCATTAAAAACAATGGGGCTTGTGCCTATGGCAGGCATGCTATTGCTATTGCTTTTTCTGGCATGCGGCTTTCAGAGTATGCTGAAAGCTGTGTATAGCACCACTGTATAACCAATTAAGCCACTCATCTATCTACATGGTCTGGAGTTGTTTACTCTGCTTACCAGTAGTTCTTCTATCTATATATTTATTATTTTAAAAGAAATGGAGGTGTCTGAAATTTTATTTACTTATTTAAAGTATATCTGTATCACCCCCTTATCCACAAGGGCTCTTGAGGCAATGAACAAATAAAAACCAATTAAAACAAAGGTAAAAACATTTTAAAACACATTAAAATACTCTAAAAATTTCAAAAAGTAGTCTAGAATCCAGTTTTGAAAAAGAACAGCAATTTCATACAATGAATGCCATGAGGAACAGCACTATTTTGGCTACCCACTGGAAGCTTAAAAGAGGTGGGTCCAGCATAACTCCCTTAGGTCAGGAGTTCTACGGTCGAGGCGGTATTACAGAGAAAGTCCTGTTATGTGATTCACCTAAGACTTTCTGCATTCAAGTATCTGCTCTACCCACTTAGCTATGGTCCCTCATAGTGTTACATTCTCAAAGGATTTGAACACAAGTCTTTCCAGCCTGTTACCTGCCTGCCATCTTTTTTAACTGGGGTCTCCAGAGACTGAACCTGGGACCTCTTCCAAAGCCTGTGATCCACCACTGACTTATGATCCTTCTTTTAAAATCACTTCACAATATATTTTGAATTTGAATGTCAGTTCTTTCATGCAATACAGGTGAAGCAGTGCTTCTCAATTATTTTCTGTCATGCCCCCCTAGGAAGAAGAAAACATTTCGCGCCCCCC
>NW_024820027.1:0-1896 GCF_019175285.1 Sceloporus undulatus | reverse complement strand
TTTGCACTGTTTTGTATTTTGATTATTCCTGTATAACTTTGTATTTTTCTGTAATTGTACTGCTGTATATTATATAACTTTGTACTTCGTTGTAGTTGTATTGTTGTATACTGTTGTAAACCGCCCTGATGTTTCGAAGGGCGGTATATAAATAAATCTTTTATTTATTATATATGTATGTGTGTGTGTGTGTGTGTGTGTGTGTGTGTACATGCACACGCACACAGATGTGCTGTCATATTGTGGTATGCTGAAATATCCTGACATGTTTCTTTGCATCTATATATGTGCATGTGTGTTTGTGTGTGTGTGTGGGTTTGTGTATGTGTATATATACATCCACAAAGATGTGTGTGTACACATATACATGCAGCATTAGACTTTGGGCTGTACCACTACATGCATACATAATAATAATAACAACAACAACAACAACAACAACAACAACAATGTTTCCCCGCCTCTCCCGGTGGATAGAAGCGGGGTTACAGACTAAAAAACCACGAAGTGTTTACATAAAAATTCAATTAAAAGCAGCTAAAACAATAAAATATACAACATCATACAGTAACAATAGCATCAACAAACAAGGCAGGGATCATACACAGATAGGGCAAGTCATTCATATCAGGGGGGTATTCATATCAGGTGGGATATGCTCGGCTAAAAAGCTTGGTTTTAATCGCTTTTCTGAATGGTTCTAACGAGGTCGCCGAGCGGATCTCCTTAGGGAGACTGTTCCAGATTCTCGGAGCTGTTGTTGAAAGTGCTCTTTGTGAAGTAGCAACATACTTAGAGGTTGCTATCTCCAATAGGTTCTTACCCGATGTTCTAATACAGGGGTAGGCAACCTTTTTGAGCCGGGGGCCAGGTTGCTGTCCCTCAGACAACTGGGGGGCCGAAGCAAAAAAATAAATAATTAAATAATTTTTAAAAAATTAAATAAATAAATAAACCGGGACAAATGGAGGACAAAATTTTCAAATGGAGGACACTTTTTCTAAGAAATGGAGGACACGTGAAAAAAATTGCTGATTTTTAAAAAATGTTAAGATAAATGCATGTTTCTGAGGCTTCTATAGACAATTACCTCACCATGCCCCTCGCGCAAGAGGCCAAAGGCCCCAGCGACAAACGGCGGCAGGACCAGGCTGGGGCCGGTCCCAAGGCCTTGCCGGGCCGCATCCGGCCCGCGGGCCGCAGGTTGCCTACCCCTGTTCTAATATATAAACACTCATACAGACAGATGTCTGTGTACACATATAAATACAGCATTACACTTTTGGCTGTACCACTATGTGTGTGTGTGTGTGTGTGTGTGTATATATATATATGTGTGTGTGTGTGTGTGTGTGCATGTGAGTGTGTGTGTATACACACACACACATATATATATACACACACACACTCATGCAGACAGATGTGTGTGAACACATATAAATACGGCATCACACTTTTGGCTGTACCACTATGTGTGTATGTGTATATACACACAAACACACACACACTTATACAGACAGATGTGTGTGTACACATATAAATTCACCCCGGAAGTTTAAAAGGTTGCGACCCGTTCAGAGCCCCACAGAGCATGTGCGAGGCTGCCGATTCGAATCGGTCAATACACATTGTATTGGGCTGGTGTGGTAATCCAATCTGCACTCGCCTCACTTTGCTTGAATACGTATCGCTCGATTCGAACCGAGTCCGCAACCCCTCAGTTCGGAAGGCCGCCCAGGTGTGAAAATACAGTGCGATATAATGTGAATACACATCGGCCAATGTGAACCGATCCTACTTTTGCGCTCAAAAAATCCCAGTGTGAAAAGGCTACTAGTCAGTGTCACTGTCTGTTTCAAACAATGACATGTTTCCCTGTTTTTCTATTTCTCTGTC
>NW_024820026.1:0-1896 GCF_019175285.1 Sceloporus undulatus | reverse complement strand
GGCATGTAGCAGCACAGGGAGCATTTCTGTATTGCACTTGTTGGTCAGGATCTCCTGACTAGAGGAAAAGCATCAAGCAAAATTCAATTGCTATTCCCAATGAGAATAGATTTATTGGATAAACTGTTGTTGGAGTTATATTTATACAAAAGCATAGCCTCCAACTTCCCAATTTGCCAAGGACAATTCCAATTCATCTTCTACTGTCCCATTTTTTCAGGTGATTTTTAAATGACAGAATGCATCTACATTGTAGAAATAATACAGTTTGACACCACTTTAATTACCATGGCTCCATCCTATAGAATCCTGAGATATGTAGTTTTGTGAAGCACCAGCATTCTTTGGCCCCAATCTAGATTGGTATCCCCACCATGGCTAAAATATTAAACCTCTTCCCCTTGTCTGTGCTAGGATTCCAGTTTCAATCAGATCCTCTACTCTTAATGTAAAGGAGAAAATAAAGTTATTTCTGCTAATAGGGGTTAGTATTCAACAAGAGCTACCTAGTTAAGTATACCTAATTAATACCCCTGCTTTGGTTGCCAGAAGAATGTCCCTCCTTCTCTGCATGTAGCGTCTTCTTTAAAAAGCCTGAATAAAACATTTCAGCACTAGAAAAGTGTAGATACCCCTGCTGAAAAACTGGAGTACAAAAGGTAAATAAGTCAGGTTTCAGTCTATTTTAACTTGCTGAACTCATAGGCATTTTTATAGCTCAGTTTGAAAGTTCACATGTCATAGACCTTATCATGTCATAGACCTCATTTCTAGGAGTCATAATGTAAAGTTCTCCCTATGTGGACCTTTGTTTCATGTCCGATTTCCACCCTCACAGGGAATTCCTGGTTCCAGGGTGGTACCTTCTAACAAAACCACTTAGTAACTGATGGAGGGCAAGGGATGGCAGATAAGCAACCTATAGACACACAATGACAATGACAGTCTCTGGGGGCCCCCGTCAGTCCTCCATAAGATAATGATCTTCTGCATTTGACTACACTGATATATAGTTGGTTACAGCTCCACTGCCTCCATTATCTTGTTGTTATGTGCTTCCAATTTACTGAATAATGAAGATTAGCAGCTGGGCACCAGCAAGAATGCTGCACTGGGCACTGGACATTTCTGATGTGCATTTAGTGTTCCCATTCTACTCTAGCATATCCTATCAAGTGTCTAGATGTGCATTGGGGAGTGCACCCACTGAGCATCAGTATATAGTGTATCCTTCACTCCACTCCACTGCCTTAGCATGTATGTGCATGTGTGCATGTAAAGGTAATTTTTTAAAAGATAAGTCCCAAGAAGAATGCCAGACAATATTTATAAGAGAATAAGCAGGTAGAGATTTGTATATGCACGTGTATGGCAGTGGAATAATTTTGAGCAGGTTGTATGCAAAACAATGTGGAAAATCTGACAGATATAAGGTTGTAAACTGGGGGGGGGGGGGGGGGCCTCCAAGTGTTGCTCAATAACTCCTAGCAGCTTCCATATTGTTACTAATGATGAGGAATGCAACATCTGAAGGTCCTCACTCGGATGTAAAAGTAGCTTGGTATTGTTGCATGCCTTCAAACTGTTTGTGACTTTTCTTGAGACTAGGGCTAACCTATTACAGGGTATTCTTGGCAAGATTTGTTTCAGAGGAGGCTTGCCATGCCATTGTCTTTTTCTGAGGGTGAGAGCACCCAGTGGGTTTCCATGGCTGAGCAGGGATTTGAACCCTGGTCTCCAGAATCACAGTCAAGCACTCAAACCACTATACCACACTGACTCTGAAAGGTAGCTGCTACATCAGGGGTGGCCAACTTGGAAGGAGGTAGGGGCTGAAATTAAGATTGGCTAAGGTTGTTTGGGCCACCAACAGTTTTAGGTGAAATGTAGGACATT
>NW_024820025.1:0-1896 GCF_019175285.1 Sceloporus undulatus | reverse complement strand
AGAAAATAGCCTATGTTTTTTTATTCGGGGGCTCTGAGGAACATCTTCTCCCTTGGATTCTAGAAGAACAGAGGAATTTTCCCTGGAGCCATTGGCAGTCCTGGGCAGAGTAAACTGCTGTCAGAAAACATCTGCTTGGTGGTAGCCTTCTTCTCTCCTTGCTCCTGCTGTTTGCACAGGAAAGTATGCAAGCAAGAAGGATGTCCAGCCAATGGCACTAATAGGATCTTTTTAAAAGAGCATCCAGGCTTTCGTTGAAGCTCTTATTTGTGTGGTCAGACATAATTCCCCCCCCCCCAAATATACTTCTTCAAAGGCATCAAAAACTATCCTTCTTCTTTGTTCATCTTGCTTTTAGTCCCCAATGCACTAAGTCTCCTATTCAGACTTGGAGCCTCTTCATGCAGTGCCAAAACAGCAGCCTGCGTTAGGAAGAAACAACTAATTCCTTGTCTCTCGACTTTGCAGCGCCAGAATGGGCTGACTGGCTAAGAACAACATCCAGCAATTACACCATTAATAGAGTCATATAACACAATGTGCTCGCTTTCTTCTTAAAAAGGTCACCATGTTATTAACAGGATTTGGTGCTTTGTAACCAGAGGATATTTATTAGAGTTAAGGCTATGCATATCACTGTAATTGGCCAACATTAAGGGACTGAGCCCTTCATTTTGTTTTCCACTTCTGGGGAGCAGGCAATTGCTCTCACCAACCTGCTGATAACACCTGGATGGTTCATAAATGTGCCTTAGGGCCAATTCACAGGTTATCATTTTAATGAGAGAAACATGAATAATCAAGTTCTCATCCTCCCTTAGCCTCCAGAAGAGTAGAGGAAAAAAACCTCCTCCTGTAACCATTGCAAAGAGCAGACGTACCGCACTGACCATTTGTTGGTGCTTCTGACAGAGTGCTGTTGTTATAAACAGTGAGGTATTTACACTTAATCTCATTTTGCAGCAAATAAGGCGCATATATGATGCTACTTATAATTAATTCCATTTGGTGGCAACAAGAGCATAACTGAGAACAAGTCTACATCAGCCAGAATATACCAGGTTGCTCTCAGAGTATTCTGGCCCAGAGCTGCTCTGAATTTCACCCTTTTACCTCTGCATTGTGGAGCAATACATGTATCCCACTGTGTACACCTGGCACTGTCTACACATGTGTCCCACTATGCCACTTGGCACTGCTGCCACTTGTGCAAGTCACTCCTTTTGCAGTCGAAATTGCATGGATCAATTGCATGGATGGGTGCCTTGTTATGACCTCGGAGGGAGAGACCTGTGACCGTGCTGAATCACATATATAAATGTACACAATTCAGCATGAGTTAGTTGGAAACAACAACCGGCGATGAACATTGGCAGAAAATTGCAAAGAACCATGGGCAAAGGAAAGCAAACATGAATTGGATCAAAGCAGACATTTTTGTCCTTCTTTAACCTCAACCTATGGACATTTGAAATCATACGATTTCAAATGTCCATAAGCCGAGGTTAAAAAAGGACAAATCAGGCTGCTTTGCTCCAATTCCTTTTTGCACATGAAAACTTGACTACATCAAATACACGGTTAAGAACATAAGAGACCTGCTGAAACAAACCAGTAGCCTCTTTATTCCAACATTTTCATAGAATCCTAGACTTGGAAGAGAGCACAAAGGCCATCCAGTCAAACCCCTTGCTCTGCAGGAACACACAATAAAAACACCCCAAGAGATGGCCATCCAGCCTCTGTTTAAAAACGTCCAAAGAAGAAAACTCCACCACTCTCTCAGGCAGCATATTCCAGTCCTTACTGTTAGGAAGTTATTATTATTATTTTTATTATTAACCTTTATTTATGAAGCGCTGTAAATTTACACAGCGCTGTACATGCAATCTTTTT
>NW_024820024.1:0-1896 GCF_019175285.1 Sceloporus undulatus | reverse complement strand
AAATGGAGCTGAGACAGACCTCTAAAATTAATATCCAGTTTATAAGGGGGAAAAACACATACAATTCACTAACAGACACACGCTCACAAGGCTGGGGAAATCCAGAGTGGAAATAGGGAATAGTTCAAGGCAGTACTAGGGCTAGACTTACTCCAGTAGGCTTCTTCAGAAGTCCAAATGGAATATGATGGGGATGGCATGAGGCTCGACCATGGAATGACTAGGCCAGGAACCAGGAGTCAGGAGCCAGGTCAGGGTTCAAAGAGACAGAGCTTCCCCCTGAAATCCAGACTGGCCCAATGAACAGGCAAATCTGATGATGCTTATAGGCAGAATCTTGCTTCTGGCAAAGGGGCTTGATGGTGAGAACAAAAGGTGTTTGGTTGCTTGGCCATTGTAAATGAAGACTTTGCTCTGGGATCAGATCTAAATTTTGGAAAAGAGAAGAAACATAAGTACAGTACATCATACTGTATATGGTAACAACAGCAAGGATCATTTTTGCCAAATCATGGAAAAATCCTGTATCACCCAAGTTGGAAGATTGGCTTTCAAATCTTTACGAAGCCATAGAGATGGATACATTAACAACCTTGATGAGAGGAAGAACAAGGAGAAAAATTGAAGAAGACTGGATGTGTGTAATAAAATACAAAGAAAAAGAAAAAAAGAAAACAGGAATGTGAGATGGAAATAAGGATTTTTATATAACTTATCTGTTCTCTCCTATGCTCTCCCTTCATACTTCCTACACAATAGTTACAACATTAAGCTGCATGTAATATAAGAAAATAATTCTAACTGTTAAAGAGGTACAACTCCCCTGGCTAGAAACCTACAAATATCATAGATAATTTTATACAGTATTAATACTCTTTCAAATATGTAAGAAAGGTATTGCTATTGCTTGTAGGCAAATAGGAAGCATATTGACACAAAGCTTACATTATGATATGGGAAATACACAGAAAGCTTCAAATGAAGGTTGGAAATTCTATCTCGGAAGTAACTAGGAATATTCAATTAAAATAATACATAAGGCAATTTATGTTCATTCGCTACTTTGGCATAGTAGCGATACGTGTTGTTTTATGTAAAAATGTATGTCAATGTGGATGTATGTCATTATGTGTTTCTTGTATGTGAATTCACAAATGTGGTTCTATGTATAAGTGTATGTTGAGGTGGATGTATATCATATGTCTTTATGTGAATCTATATTTTAATAATAAAATTATAATAATAATAATAATAAAAAAAAAGTAAATGAAGGCTTTGCATTGTCTTATTGAGGCAAAGTGGTCTGACAACAATCGGGAGGAGATGGTAGATGAGTTGTTAATCTCTGGCTCATCAAGTGTGAGACCTAAAACAATGATTTTACTCTTAGAGGTGATGGTTTTCTCTTTTGCAACCCCCAAACCTTTCTGTGGGGAATTTCCAAAGTGTTGCTTCTCAGGGGTCTTGTGAGGCGGACTCATCTGCCTACCTGACCCACTGCTTCCAGGATTATGGCTGCCAGCCTGGAAAGTCAGTTTGGGGTCATGAAGGAACTCCACACACTCTCCAAAACTTATTAAAATCCATACGTGGTAACACTAGATTTAATTTTGTTTACTCAGTCTCCCACCCTTACGATACAAGTCCTCTATTTCTTTTCAATGTCTGGTGAAGCCTGTAGGTTGGGAAGGAGGTCAGGGCTACCAATGGCTACTGGTCACAGGGCTCTCTCTGGCTTCTCTGCCATTCCCTCCAGCATTTCACAGGCCAAATCCAGGATACGTGTGACACCAAGGTGTGGCCAAGATGGCAAAAGATATCAACGAGGAAGAAGACACAAGCAAGAAGCTGCAGCCATTTGCTTTTGCCTAAACGACTGGAGGGGTTGTGTGAAAG
>NW_024820023.1:0-1896 GCF_019175285.1 Sceloporus undulatus | reverse complement strand
CTTCACTGCCCCCCATGTGGAAGCCCCATCCACCTGAGCCACGCCCCCGGGGCGGGCGGTCTGGAGGCTCCGTATTCAGCAGAATACACCTCCAAGACGTCTTCCCCTGCCCGTCTGTACCCCGCCTTTGCTAGCCTCTTGGTTTTGTCTCTGACTAATGCCCTCCTTACCTGATCACTTAGTTTTGATGGATGACTCTTTTTAGGCAGGATTGCAGTTGACCTATAGTCTTTCAGTTTTGTAATGATGAATTTTACAATGCTCCAGGGGACTTTTTAAAATATATGACCCAACCCTGATTGGTGCTTATGTGGAATTTTATACTGGATTTGTTTGTATAGCTCCTTGTTCTTCATTATCCTCTTTGGTTAGCTGTGCTCTACAATAAATCAAGACCTTCCAGAAACAAGTGTACAGTGGGCCCTCAATATCTGCAGGGGATCTGTTCCAGACCTCCCTGCAGATACCAAAATTTGTGGATGCTCACGTCACATTTTCCCCAATAGCAGCGCGTGCATGTAGCTGTGCCGCCACTAGGGACAACGGGACTTCAAATAGCAGCGCATGTACAGTATGTGGCTGTGCCACCATTAGGGACAGCCCCTGTTGTCCCCAGTGGTGGCGGGTGTACATGGCAGCACCACTGTTTAGGACAACAGGACTCACTGTCCTTAATGGCAGTGCTACCGTGTGCACACGCTGACAATGGGGAGCAGCCAAATGCATGTGTGGCCTATTGGAGACAATGCTGGCTTGCCATATGGGGATTCTTGAATCCATGGTTGGCAAGTCCATGGATACCGAGGGCTGACTGTATTTAATGTGAGATCATGTGGCACTGGAACTGTACACAGGTGGAATCCATTCAGCTTCTGAAGTAGTGGATTGCACCAGAGTTCATTCAGTATTTATGCAGCCTACAAGTAACTGTTTTTATTTAACTTTTATGTCCACAGTGTTTAGTATCTTGTTTACATTAGGAAAAAATCAAAGAGGAGTGAATACTTCTGCAAGGCGTTATTAGGCCAGTTGGCCATACTAGACCTTTTAGAGTTGCTTTTGTGTCCATGAGGTTTCTCAGGTGCTCTTCATGCAACTTTAGAATCATTATCAAAGCTAGGAATTAACATTTTAATATTAGAGATGGGTAAAGGTCAGTTCTGGAACCACATATTGTCCCCTAAGACTGCTTTTTATAGTCTTTGCCTTCTCCATACTCCTTAGGCCACTATTTTTTGGCCAGATAAAGGGAATGAGTTGGCTCTCCTCCACTTTTTAATGTCAAAAACAGTAGGCCCTCTACACTATTTAACATTTAAAAACCAAAAACAAAAGTAGACTTCAGCCCATTTCCAAATATTTATTTTTGTTTTTTGCTGTGTATGCAGTCTTCAGAGGCTCTCAGGAGCAGAAATGTAGGCCATCACCTAGTAATGGCCAATCCCATTACTAGTGGCCATTACTAATGGCCAATATTAATGCCCTTTGGAGAGTAGAATTTGCCAACATTTTTAGCCATAGGGAGGGTTGTGAAATGGGATGGATGTTCTATTTGTACATTGGCAAGGGAGATTTAGATTGCAAGAATTATATCATCAGGATATTCATGATAACATAGATTAGCTAAATTAGTAGATTTAGGAAGTCAGCTAGTGGCATGTGGAAATCCTCTTGAACCATTTGCTTTTCAGCATTTTCTTTCTTTTCATGAAAAACTAATTACTAGCTTCAGTACGACATTTCACTCAGAAGATAGTCACTAAAAAGGTACCTTAGAAGAAATTCTACATATGTTCAATATATCATAATATTTATCAATCTTGCACATGCAAATCTTTTGCAAGCATGTTTGACTCACTCTCTAATATGATAATATATGGTGTGTTCACAAATCTA
>NW_024820022.1:0-1896 GCF_019175285.1 Sceloporus undulatus | reverse complement strand
CCCATAGGGAATCAAGGTGGAATAATGTGTCATGGGCCAGTATTATCCTATTATTCCCTCTGGACAAGTATGCTTTCTCCATGGGCCAGGGCTGTCCTTGTGCTCCCACCGGAGGGGCCATGTGGCTGAGTGCCTGCTGTTCCGGGGCAGGTGGGCCCGGAGGAGGTGCCTGGCTGCCCCATACCCCTCTCCCTCGCCCTCTGCCCTCTGACCGTGGCTTCTTGCCCGCAGTGGCTGCTGAGGATGCGGGCTCCGCCGGGGTGCCTGTGCCTGAAGCGCCGGACGTCGTAGACCTTGCGCTCGATGACCAGCCACATCTCCCGCTCCTCGGGGGACCCGGTCCTGCTCCGAAGGAGGATCTCCTCCCAGGTCAGGAAGGGCCCGGACGGCGGGCAGCCCAGCACCGAGGAGGAGGAGGAGGAGGAGGGGGCGCCCTGGGGCTTCTCCTGAGGAGGCATGGCTGGCGCTGCTGGGGCTCAGCTGGGAGGGAGGGCAGCACTTTATCAATACTCCCCGCCCCGCCTCCCCACGCCTCCAAGGGCGTCCTCCTTTCCCCGGACCTCTCTCTCTCTCTCTCTCTCCAGGAGGAGGTCCCCAAAGGCAGGGCTGTAAGAATCCCTCGTTGTTCCTTCTCCCCTGAGGAGGACGCACTGAAACAGGGCAGGACTTGCCCAGAGAGAGAGACCTCGGGATCCCTGTCCCTAGAGGATCGTGGGGAATACTGGCCCAGAGAGGACCATGGCCATCGCTTGCCCTCAGGCCAGTGTTCTCCATGTTTCCCTCTGTGCAAGTATTCCCCATGAATACTCCTCTCTGGGCCCACAGCAAACTCCAGCTCCATAGCCTTGAGCCAGACAAAGACTTAAAGCGGTGTCAAACCGGGTTATTTCTACGGTGTGAATGCAACGCTGAAACCACTGAGCCACGCTGCCTCCCTCCCTCTCCCTCCCTCCTGCTACTCCTGTCCCTCTCCTCCTTTCCCTGGCGGTGCCTCCCTCCTCCTCTGGGCAAAGGACAAGGCCCCACGAAATGGAGGGCGTCCCCGAAAAATAGAGGACATAGCCCCACAGAGTTGGTATAAATATAAATGTATCCTTCTTAGTCCTGCCCTAAATGGAGGACTTTTTGACATTTCCCCTGGACCGAAGGTGGAAATGGAGGACATGTCCTAGAAAAGGAGGACTTGTCTGGTCACCTTGCTCCCAGGCTTCCCTCCAACATCCACACAGGACTTTCCACGCCCTGCTTCTCCCTGCCGCCCTCCCTGGCAAAGCAGATGGGGAAGCTCTGCTGGCATGACAAAGTGGCCCCTGGCTCCCAAAAGGCCCCAATAGTGGTCATGCTGGGATGGCAAGACACCAAGGCAATGAACCCCACTGGGTGGCCTTGGGCAAGTCACACTCTCTCAGCCTTAGGGGAAGGCCATGGCATGCCTTCTCTCTGAAAAAAACTTGGGCTAAGAAAATCATGGAATCATAGAGTTGGAAGAGACCTCAAGGGCCATCCAGTCCAACCCCCTGCCATGCAGGAAATCCAAATCAAAGCATCCCCGACAGATCGCCATCCAGCCTCCGTTTGAAGACCTCCAAGGAAGGAGACTCCACTACACTCCTAGGAAGTGTGTTCCACTGTTGAACAGCCCTTACTGTCAGGAAGTTCCTCCTAATGTTGAGGTGGAATCTCTTTTCCTGTAGCTTGCATCCATTGCTCAGGGTGCTAGTCTCTGGAGCAGCAGAAAACAAGCTTGCTTCCTCCTCAATATGACATCCCTTCAAATATTTAAACAGGGCTATCATATCACCTCTTAAGCTTCTTTTCTCCAGGCTAAATATCCCCAGCTCTCTGAGTCATTCCTCATAAGGCATGGTTTCTAGACCTTTCACCATTTTAGTCGCC
>NW_024820021.1:0-1896 GCF_019175285.1 Sceloporus undulatus | reverse complement strand
GGACACCCCTTTTCAGGCTGCGGGGAAGCGGAGTTTTGCTGCTTCCCTGCAGCCCGAAAAGCGGCGGATCGGGGCCTCAGCGGCTGCCGGTGTAGCCACTGAAGCCCCGATACTCCGGGGAAAGGGGCGGGTCCAGACCGCCCCAAATGGGCAGTCTATAATCCACCAGAAATACCTTAGCTTGAAATTCATGAGTCTGGGCCAATGTGGGCAGCCTTGGGCCTACAACTCTATGCCAGGCACAATGGTATGTAACTAGTGTGCTTATGCCAGAATTAGAGATGGTGGGGTGCTAGGCCTCAGGCCAAATACCTGTCCTTATATTTTGTGAAAAAGGGTGCAGTAGAAAGTGTAAGAGGAACGAATGGCTACATTTTTGTTACCTGAAGTGCTCACAGTGTTTTCCCCAGTGCTCCAACTTCAAAAGGATACAATATTGGCAAGCTGGCTAGTATATTATAGAATCATAGAATTGTAGAGTTGGAAGAGACCACAAGGGTCATCCAGTCCAACATCCTGCTATGCAGGAACTCACAATCAAAACATCCCTGACAGATAGCCATCGAGCCTCTGTCTATAGACCTCCAAGAAAGGCGACTCCACTACACTTCAAGGGAGTGTGTTCAACTGTTGAACAGCCCTTATTGTCAGGATGTTCCTTCTAATGTTGAGGTGGAATCTCTTTTCCTGCAGCTTGCAGCCATTGTTCTGGGTCCTGTTCTCTGGAGCCGCAGAAAACAAGCTTGCTCCCTCCTCAATATGACATCCCTTCAAATATTTAAACAGGGTTATCCTATCACCTCTTAACCTTCTCTTCTCCAGGCTAAACATCCCCAGCTCCCTAAGTCATTCCTCATAGGGTATGGTTTCCAGACACCTTCGCCATTTTAATCACCCTCATTTGGACATGCTCCAGTTTCTCAACATCCTTTTTTAATTCTGGTGCCCAGAATATAGTGGCAGTATTACTTCCCTTTATATGGACACTATACTTTTATTGCTTCAGCCAAAAATTGCATTGGCTTTTTTAGCTACCTCATCAGATTGTTGACTCATGTTCAACTTGTGGTCTACTTGGACTCCTAGATCCCTTTCATATGTAGCCTCCTTAAGCCAGGTGTCCCCCATCCTAATTCTGTCATCCAAGCCATTAATAAAGATGTTGAATATTCCTGGGCCCACTGGTGGGACCCCACTGGTCACTCCTCTCCAGGATGAAATGGAACCATTGTTTAGCACTTTTTGTGTTTGGATGGACAACCAGTTACAAATCCATGTAACAGTTGCCTTGTCTAGACCACATTTTACAAGCTTATTTCCAAGAATGTCATGGGGAACCTTGTCAAAGGTCTCACTGAAATCAACATAGACTATATCCACAGCATTCCCTTCATCTACCAAGCTGGTAATTTTATCAAAAAAAGATTTGTCTGGCATGACTTGTTTCTCTGAAACGCGTGTTTACTTTTTGTGATTATGGCATTGCCTTCTAGATGCTCACAGATTCTCTGTTTAATGATCTGCTCCAGAATCTTTCTTGATATTGACGTCAGACTAACTGGATTATATTTTTAGTTTTTTGTGGGTTTTTCAGGCTCTTTGGCCATGTTCTAGCAGAGTTTATTCCTGATGGTTTGCCACATCTGTGGCTGGCATCTTCAGAGAATGCTGACTACAGATGCTGGCGAAACATCAGGAATAAACTCTGCTAGAACATGGCCACAGAGCCTGAAAAACCCAAAAAACTATGGATGCCAACCTTGAAAACCTTTGACATCACATTGGACAATAATTGCTGAGATCCTCCTTTTCCCCTTTTTTTGAAAATGGGGACAACGTTTGCCTTCCTCCAGGCTTCTGGGACTTCTCTTGTTCTCCAGGAGTTCTCAAAGATTA
>NW_024820020.1:0-1896 GCF_019175285.1 Sceloporus undulatus | reverse complement strand
GAGCCACTTCAAGATGCATCTCAGTCATGGGAACTATATATATATATTACATTGATAGAGGAGTTAATTCATTGGTTTTGCAATTACTTGCCTCACTATGAGCGGCCATCTGAGTAATTGAAAGTAGTTATAAAACTAACGAATTGAATTAAATACACACACACACACATATATATATATACTTCCCATGAGTGACATGGATTCTTCTGAATTGGCCCAAAACTAATGGGGTGATAATTGTACCTAAAAACAAGAAATGAAAAGGGGAGAATGAAAAGGTCTGCCTTCATGGTGGGAACGATGGACCCATCCAGACTGTTATGCCCATCATCCACAGAAGCCTCTCCTCTTCCCTTTTGCTTTAAAGGGGCTCCCTCAAGGACATCCCCTTAAACTACAAATCAGGAAACCAGAAAAGAAACTGGTGGAAGCCATTGCTCTGCTGCCTTCTTCCTTGAAACAAGATACAAAAAGGCTGGAACAAAACTCCTACAAGAAGAAAATTTAAATCAAGAATGTGGCAGTGGGTGAAATCTGTTAAGCACCAATTGCACCCAAAAATTGCATGCTTCCCTCACCAGCTGCCTAGAGACCCCTCTCCTTGGGACATCTTTCCAGGCCACAGTGAGCCCTTGCCCTGGCCCCAGCCTTGCCTCCTCCTCCTCAAACTCCGCTCCCTCTCTAGCCCCAGAAACCCCCTTCGCCCACAGCCCTCTCCATGGCCTCCCAGCCACACACTCCCTGCCCTCATAGCCTTGCCTCCAGGAGCATTCTAGGGCCCAGGAGAGACTTTGGGGTTATTCTCACATCCTATTGGTCTAATATCTGCATGGCTCCGCCCCCAACTGTGCCCACTATTCCTCTGAACTTCAGTGGCTGTTTGTTCCATGGTTGCTGGGAGGGAGGTGGTGCATCAGCCTTGATGGAAGGAAACAGCGCCACCGTCTGGTCATGGCATTGGAATTACAATACTGGCTGAAGAAATTACATTTTCTCCTCTCTCCCCATTGGTCCCTAATTTGCAATGCTCCGCCCTTGGCTCCTCCCACCCCTTCTGCCCTCTCCCCGCCTCCCTTTGGGTCTCTGTCTCTGGAAAGGGGCGGGGCCTCAGCCTGGAGTCTGGGAGGAAGGAGGGAAGCAGCGCCACCTGGAGGCAGGGAGGCTCTGCGCAGAAGAAATAAGGCAGCTTCATTATTATTATTATTAACTTTTATTTATAAAGCGCTGTAAATTTACACAGCGCTGTACATACAATCTTTTTAATTAGACAGTTCCCTGCCCTCAGACTATGGATTGATGATTCCCAGGAGTTCCTCTTAATGTTTAGCTGGAGCCTCTTTTCCTGTAGTTTGCATCCTTTGTTCTGGGTCCTATTCTCTGGAGGGCTCTCTGCAAAGACCTTTGTAAGACTCCATTTCTGGTCCCCGAATAAGTGAGATTCCCATTATCTCTCTCTCTCTCTCTCTCTCTCTGTTCTGCTGTCATCCATTTTCTTCTCATAGGGTTTGTTTTGTGCCTTTTGCCTTTCTTTAGTCATCAATATAGGTTCAACATTATTGGAATAATTTTATTCCTTTTTAATGCACATTTTCTATGTTTTTAATTGTACTGTTTTTCAGTGTTGTGAAGACACTCTGAGTCCCAGTTCTGGGAAAAGAGCGGGATTCAAATAAATAATAATAATAATAATAATACAAACTGCAGAAATAACCCAGTTTGGGACCCCTTTAAGTGCCCAGGCTGTGTGCCAGGGAATTCTGGGAATTTCCGTTTGCCGTGGGACCAGAGCTGGCAGTCAAAGCCAGGACTGGGGAGTAGTGGCTATTTGGGGGTTAATCCTTGTCCTATTCCGGAGCTAGATGTTTTTTCTTAGTCTTAAATCCTACTCCTATTATA
>NW_024820019.1:0-1896 GCF_019175285.1 Sceloporus undulatus | reverse complement strand
CACACACACACACACACCACACACACATGTGTGTGAGTGGTTTCCCACAGAAAGAGAGCATTTCTCTCCTTTAGCTACTGTACCTCTCTCTGCCAGTTTTGCATGAACTGCAAAGTTATACACTGGTTTGGGAAGTTTGCCACTGAAGATACTGTAGGCCTCAGACCGACTTAGCACATTAATATAATTTAAAAATTATGAAGACAGTTTTCCCCCAAATTTAAATGCATGGCGCCTGGAATCCCTTAATATTTTCATGGAGTGTTCCAGGTGTCTCAGTTTCTTAGTCTTGGAACTATGGTTCTGATAGACATACATCTTCTAGTATTAGTCATAGATTTTCAATATTCTGCTTTTGCTGATAATGGGTATTGAATGGAAGTCTCTAGCTTCATTGCATGGATAAGATGGAAAAGGTTAACCTAACTCAATGCTCTCTTCTGCGGTACTACAAATGTTGACACCTTGCTGACTACAGCTGGCTGGGAATATATTTATCAGTTTATTTTTCACTTAAAATAATCCTTGAGGGATTGTGTGACTGGCTGACATTTTGGCAGCCACTTCTGTGACTTTATAATTGCACAACAAATCCTTCAGTGTTTTATTTATGCTCATAGAACAGAGCTCAAGTAGTCTATGAATAGTTTTACTGATTTAAGCAGAAATGTACAAGTATAAAATGGTCATTCAGGGTCATTTCATATATAATATTTCCTTTCCATGGAGATAACAGTTTCCATACATTTATTTTGCAAGAGGGGAATTATTGTCAATTTCTGAATGCTTTTTTTTTTACACAGAAAAAAAAAATCAAAAATGAAAAACATAAGCATATAGGACTGAAGCTGCAATAGTTCTTATCTTGAGGTGGTAAAGAAAAAACAAAAAAACATTGTGGAATTCCTTTGTATGAGTGATGATGGAGTGCTTAGAGGCCAAAATGGCCAACGGTCAGCTGATATTAGGCCATTTGAACCTGTGCTGAATCCAAATCTGCTTTCAGCCTAGGTAATCTGGAGATTTCTTAGAACTGGTAGGTAAGTAGGTAAGTATTTATTGGAGCTATATCCTGCTTTTCTTCCAAAATGGGATTCAAGGTGGTTGTCTTAGCCAACATCACAGATCAGTAAGTAGATTGTTCCATGAATAGATCTTCTCAAATCAGCCATCAAAAGTTGGTTCAACCAGTATAAAATCAGCAAAAGGTCTTGTTACTCATCCTTACTCTCTACCATTGATGTGTTTATGAGTCAGGATTGCACTGAAAATTGGTCATTTTCTTTGCATTCAGTTACCTGAAGGAAGGGAGAGGACAGAAACATGCCCTTTTCAGTAGACAATGGAGATTCTCATGCTCAAGATAGGATAGGGACTGCATCGCTCTCCCATCCTTATACCATCCATGGGGGGAGGGGGTCGTACAAAAGCCTTCATATCATAGCGCTGCTCCTGTCATTATCCTGTCATTGAAGTGGCACTGCATTAAAGCGAACCCTCCTTTATGCAAAATGCCGGGCAATGGCACTTCAATGACAGGATCAGTGTGACATCACTTGAAAGGCTTTTGCACAATCAGTGTCACTCATGCTTTCCAGATGGGACAATGTCCAGACAAGCACAACATCATATGAAAGTCCTTCCTGCAATCGTGCTGGAAAGACGGGACAGGGATGGGGCAATGATATCATTCCCCCGTGTGATAATCTCCTCAGGTAAAAGCAAATAGCTGCAGCCTCTTCTAGTTCTTCCTCATTAATAACTTTTTCATCTTGTCCACACTCTGTTGAAGAATATGCGGCACATACTGGAGAACAGATATAATAGAAGCATGGTAACAACCAAATCCTTGTCCTAGATCTGTTCCATGCGCTTTACTTAATACTTACATACTGT
>NW_024820018.1:0-1897 GCF_019175285.1 Sceloporus undulatus | reverse complement strand
TTTGATTAACTGGTTTTTGATTTTTGGTTTTGTCTGTTCTGCTTTTCTCTTTTTCTTTTCCTTTTGTCCATAAATTCATTTTAACTGGAACCAAGTAATATTGGGTTTTAATCTTAAGAACGTAGGCTAGGATTGCAGAACTCAAAGTAATGTCCTTATAAACAGGATGCATGTAAATGTAGTTCTGAATTATTCCTTTTCTTCTCTCTAGGCACTGGATGGGTTTCTCATTGCACTTACCACTGATGGGATTATTATTTATGTGTCTGATAGCGTTTCTTCTCTTCTTGGACATTTACCGGTAAGTTGTGTCTGAACGTTTCTCTGTTAACATTAGAATTATAATCCTTGAACTATGGGTTAGCACTGCAAAGGTGTTGGGAAACAATCTTTTCCTCCTTTTTTTCTGTTAAGGAAAATTACAGAAAGAGCAGTAAGAGAATGCATGAGAGTGAGGATAATGTGTGTAAATGTTTTGTAGAGCGACAGCTGAAGGATAAAAAGGTTGGCTGGAACCCTGTATGGGAGATGGATATGCGTAAGCACCTTGGTTCTGATGGTACACACTGAATACCAGCCCATCCCCTCCATCCTCACTAGGCATCAGCCACTGTGAGTGACAGGGACCTGTTCTCCTGTCACTTGCCATTTCCACTCCATGAGTGATCTCTGGTACGACAAGCAGCAGGACTCCTTTCATGCTTCCCCCTTGCGCCAGAGGGTTGTGTTGGAAATGCCATCAGCGGCTTCCTGACTAACAGGGCACAGACTCATAGGGTTATAGAGTTGGAAGAGACCCCAAAGGCCACCCACCTCCATTCTGCCATGCAGGAATACACAATCAAAGCACCCCCAACAAGTGGCCATCCAGCCTCTGTTTAGAAACCTCCAAAGAAGGAAACTCCACCACACTTTGAAGCAGCTTGTGTCACAATTTCCATTACTCACAGGGGCTGATTCCTGGTCAGTGGAGACTGGGAGACTTTCATGTTCCTTACATAGCCCCTATGTAAGGATCCTGAATATGTAATAGTCATGAATGCGTAACTCTAAATTATGCATTTGTCACTGCCATACAGGATTCTGGCCAATATAAGCAACATAGGCACAGACAAAGGTTTTCCAGAGACTTGGCTGAGGGTTAATAGAGCTGCTGTTAGCCATGCATCAATGCATTCATAGAATGATAGAGCTGGAAGAGACCTCGAGGGCCATCTAGTCCAACCTCCTGCCATGCATTAAGCCCCTTCCCCACTGCCTTCAGTTTTGTTTCTAGAAGCACTACAAAAACTTTCACAGCTTTTTCACTAGAGACTGTAGCAAGACAGAAAAAATGGATATAGTTTCCCTTAATTAGCATCAACATTAACATACTCTCGTCATATTTGTGAAAAAGCCCTAGGAAAAAGGGATTTACAGGACTTACAGGATGTAATAATAATAATAATAATAATAATTTGTTTTATTTATATACCGCTATTCCAAAGATCATAGCGGTGAACAGCAAGTAAGCTAATTAGCAAGTAAGCTAATTTGCCCCCAACAGTCTGGGTACTCATTTTAGCGACCTCGGAAGGATGCAAGCCTGAGTCGAGCTTGGGCCCTTTTGCTGGTCTTGAACTCGCAACCTTGTGGTTTCGAGTGAATGGCTGCAGTACAGGCATTTAACCACTGCGCCACCAGGGCTCCATGTACACAAATGAGTTGTTGTAAGGAATGATGGAATATATTAATATGAAATGACTGACGCACTACTTGACTAGAAACCCTGGCCCTACATAATCCCACACAATTCTGTCTGTTATGATTTATTGATACGTACATAGGTTGTAACAGATTCACATGACAAAAAATATGCTAGGAATTAGTAATATTTTGACAGATTCACATTGGATAT
>NW_024820017.1:0-1897 GCF_019175285.1 Sceloporus undulatus | reverse complement strand
CCAGATACTGCAGCACCCAGCATCCACAGAAGCTGAAAGTTCCAGAGAGTGGAAGACAGATCAGAGCAAGCTGTTTGCGCTGCACTGATAAGCTCCGTGAGTAACTCCTCCTGTGTTTTGATTAAGCCCGAAAGGGGTCAGCTGTGCATACTCAGAAGGACTGTGTCAATTGAGTCACTGCACAAAATTAAGATGGAGATGTTGAAGTTTAGTAAATTGAACAGATCCAACTACCCCACCTGGAAGATTTATGCCCAGTCACTACTTGTAAAAGAAAGTTTATGAGCCACTGTTGAAGCCGGATTGCCAGCCGATGCTAATGCAGCCGCAAAAGAGAGAGATAGCAAAGAAAAGCCTATATTTATTTAATGTTGGAGGAAGATTTAATTAATGACGTAAGAAATAAGGAGACGGCGAGAGATGTTTGGGAAACACTTCAAAGGCTACACACTCCTTCAACTGCCTTTGCAAAAATGCTATGGTCTAAGAGAATTTATAGACAGAAGATGGCAAAGGGGCAGTGTGTGATTGAACATTTAAAAACTATGCAAGACTTGTTTGTGCAGGCTGAGCTAAGAGGAGTGGAAATTAATAGAGAACAGCAGTGTTATATTTTGTTAGAATCACTAGATCCTACTTGGAGCAATATTACTAATGCATTACAAAACTTACCGGCAGAGGAACTAACGAAAGATTTAGTTGTGGCCAGGATTCTGGAAGAGAACCAGAGGAGACTGTCTGAGAGGAATGACGCTCCAACTTCCAAAAGTGTGCCAAGTGAGCAAGCCAAGCCTGATGTGCGTGGGCTGGACCAAGCAGCTTCTTCGAGGGAGCAAAGGAAATGTTTCTACTGCAAGAAGATTGGACATCTGCAGAGGAACTGTAAACAATTGGCTGCTGATAGAAGCAAGCAAGAGAGCAAATGGCACGGCCAGAGGCAGAAGCAATTCAAGCCGCCATTTTTGAAGGACAATAGAAATAATAATAAGGTGTTTGCGACAATGATTAAGGAAAGGCAGAAAGCAAACTCTAAATGGCTAGTAGATTCTGGTGCTTCAACCTCCATGTGTAATAACATTAATCTAATTAGTGAGAAGAAGCAGTCAAATGTAAATTCAGTGGTTCTAGCTGACGGGAATGAGCTCACAACTGTAAATCAAATGGGTACAGTTTACATTCCAGGGTTAAAGGAAAACTTTAATGATGTTTTGCATGTTAAAGAATTAGAAAACAATTTGTTACCAGTGAGCAGATTAACAGACAGAGACTACATAGTCACTTTTGAAAAGAACTTATGTAAAATAACTTTGAATGGGGAATTGCGTGGCATAGGTTTGAAAAAGGATAAGCTTTATTTTTTGGAGGAAAATGTTGATAATTATAAGATAGAGAATGCTAATACTATAGAAAATGTTCCGTTGCACAAAGACTGCATACATGAGCTCCATAGAAAATTTGGCCATGCAAGTTTTAAAAGTTTAAAGAGTTTAATAAGCATGTGTACAGATTTAAAAGTAGCAGAATGTAAAAATCATTTAGACTGTACTGTATGTAACCAGGTGAAGGTCAGAGCTTATCCAATTGCTAAGAAGTCCAAAAGGATTGCTCAAAGACCATTTCAATTTGTACATGCTGACGTAGCCCAAGCAAATTGTTTGTCTCTAGGGGGAAGCAAATATTTCCTGGTAATTGTGGACAGATTTTCAAGATTTGCATATGTAAGAATATTGAAAAATAAGTCAGAAGCTGGGCAAAGTTTGAAAGCATGGGTCAGGATGATTGAAAGAAGATTTGATAGCAGAGTTGGGACAATTGTTACAGATAGAGGTGGAGAATTTTTAAACAACCAACTGTACAATTGGTTCCAGAAAGTGGGGATAAGACATGAAACCACAAA
>NW_024820016.1:0-1897 GCF_019175285.1 Sceloporus undulatus | reverse complement strand
CATAGACTTCAGTCTGCTTCCTCAGATGCATTAACTAAATGCATCTGAGGAAGTAAACTTAGGTCTGGGAAAGCTCATGCTGCCAACTTCTTTCTTTCAGTGAGACTGAAAGGTGCTACAACATCTCTTTGAATTCAACAACAAACACAAAATTCATTTATGTTTCATATACACCTGACACACATAGACTAGGGTTCAATTCTCAGCTCAGCCATGAAACCCACTGGGTGACCTTGGGCACTCTCAGAGGATGGTAAAGGCAAACCCTCTCAGAAGAAATTTGCCAAGAAAACTATATGATAGGTTAGCCTTAGGGTTGCCATAACTCAGAAACAACGCAAAGGCAGACAGCAACAACAACAACGAGCTGTGCTGGCATAGGCAGCAGCTTCACTGCCTCTATTAAATGAAAGGAAAGGGATCCTTACCTAGGGAGAGCAAATTGTCATAATTCTCTAGCATAACTTCCCAGTACAAAGCTCTCTGACTCCAATCCAAGAGAGCCCATTCCTCTTCTATGATGTACAGAGCCATGTCCTCAAAGGTCACTGCATCCTGGCAAAAAGAAAAAACAAAACCTCGTTCTATGTTTATTCACATATACAGCAGGCCCTTGGTATCCCTAGGATTTGATTCCAGGACCTCAGGTGGATACCAAAATCCAAGGATATTCAAGTTCCATTAAATACAATAGCATAGGAAAATGGTGTCTCATATATATATATATATCCATCTAAAATAATATAAAATAGCAAAATCAAGGTTTGTTTTTTGGAATTTATATATTTTTGGAATATATAGTTACCGGTAGTTGAATCTGTGGATAAAGCATCAGTGGTTATGGAGGGCTGACTATATTTTCTCTATGATCCTTATTCCAATCCTTCAAGGGCAGGGGGGCATTATTCAATGTGACTAGAGACAACGGCCAAAGTGGAGAAGTGAACCAATGACATTAAGTGACCCGTCCTAGTTCTGTGGCAGGGTATATGCTATGCAGGAGATACTAGGTTCGGTGTCTGGTATCTCTAACTGGAAGGATTTAGAGGTAGTGGGAAAGACCTTGGTCCAAATTTGCAAGACCTATGCAGAGCTGTTGATAACAGGGAGGCATGGAGGTATCTCATTCATAGGGTCACCATAAGTCTAAGTTGATTTGATGGTAAGTAACAAGAAGAGCAAACACTCTTTGCTGTGCCAGAAGTAATGTCAGCATTTTAGTGAAATAAAATCTGTCAACTTGTGAGAGCCAGCGTGGCATAGTGGTTTGAGTGTTGGGATACAATTTTGGAGACCAGGGTTTGATTCTGACCTCAGCCATGAAACCCACTGTGTGACCTAAGGGAAGTCACGCTCTCTCAGCCTTGGAGGACGGCAATGGCAAAGCCTCTCTGAACGAATCTTGCCAAGAGAACCCCATGGTAGGGTTGCCTTAGAGTTACCATAGGTGGGAAATGACTTGAAGGCACACAACAACAAAATGGAATTCACTGCTTCCCTCAACATGGGAACAACATTTCTGTCTGGGCAACTGCATAAATATATGGAACAAACAGGATGCATCTCATTTTCCTCTTTTACCTATTGCCTCTATAGTCTTCCCTGCAGAACAGGAGCTGATATCAGCTGAAGACATCTGTCTCATGGCTGATGGTTCCTCATATGATGCACCCAAACATGTAAATGCATATTCTATATTCAGCTTTGGTTTTACTTGCCCCTCAGAAAAGAAACCCCATCTAGGGTTGACCCTATGAATGAGAGACTGCCATGTCACCGTGTTATCAACCACCTCACTCAGGTCTTGCAAATTTGGGCTGTAGCTTCCTTTGCTGGAAATGCCTGACTAGAGGGGACATAAAATAGCAGCACATATTGTTTAATTTATGCCTGTTTG
>NW_024820015.1:0-1897 GCF_019175285.1 Sceloporus undulatus | reverse complement strand
ACTATGGCAGGATACAGATCACCCAAAAAGGGCGGTCTCCCGCCACCTTGGTTTGCTCCGCAAGGGAGCAACAGTGGACAAACTGTGCGGCTCCGTCACGGAACAAAAAGAACCCGCAAAAAGCGGGTTCTTCTTGTGGCGCCTTTGTGATGCCGCAAGGTGCCAATGGCACATTTGCGGCTTCACAAAGACACCGGGATGTGCAGATGCTATGCGTCTGTTGAGTCAAAATGGTGGTGCCCGTGAGTACAGGGCGCCACCATTTTGACGCCCTGTCATGTGCTGGGGTGAGGCCGGTATGGACACTACATCCTCCGCCAACCCCTAGCACGTGACGCGGGTGGCACAAAGGCCCATTTAAATTGGGCCTATGTTATTTAATATAATGAGGGATAATTTCCCTCCATTTGCAGTGTACAGTAATTGCAACTGATTTTAGTGAATTTTATAGCTATAGTTTTAGTTACATCCCATAGCCTCCCCTAAGAGGGAGATAACCTTTTGAAGGTTTTTGTTGTCATGTGCAAGAACATAATAAGTGAAGTTTCATATCCTTGCACAATACATGAATAATCTGATATATGATTATAGGCAAAGTGATTCTTATCCTAACTTGTCTTGTGAAATCAATAAATCAAACATAGGAATGCTGATTCAAGATATGGCTGTTGCTTCCTAAGTGTGATAGTATCCATTCTGCATATGTTTGGCTGCATGTTTCAGTGCACACAACTATTATTTATTTTCTCCTTTCTCAATTCGCAAACATGTGGTTTGTGACACATTAAGTCATTCCCTTTGTATCTTCAAGGTCAGTGAATGATTAATTACAGAAAGAACATTTCATAATTAACAGTCTCAATAATTGTAACAGCACAGTCTCTTTAAGAATGCAAGTTTTACTAACATGTAAGCCATGACAGTGATAATGAAGTAAAGACAGCATCATCTCTCTCATTATGCTTCCATGATCTCTCTGAGTTAATTATTTTATCATTTCTCTCCATAGAACAATAAAATGTTTTGCCACAGAAATCAATGCATAATTCTCACTGTGGAGTATGGCTGACTTGAATGAACATTTGTGATGCTCAGGCAGTAAACATTTCATTGATTTCTGCCAGTTTCCCCGGCATTATATGCTGTTTGGGAAGTTTCCCTCACTGTTATGAACAGCCTTGGGCAGAACAGGGGGTTAAGGTAAGAAGTAAGACAGACAAGGTCCTGAACACCATGAATTGTTCTATAGAATTTACAATCCAAGCTCCCAATAAGAGCTAAATTGGTGGATTTGGGCCAGTTATACAAATGTCACAATCCTCATGGCTATTCACCTCAAAGAAAACCCCATCAAATTAAGAGAATCTTGCTTCTGAGTAATTTATGGGAGTGTGAGGTAAATCTAATGTAATATTTCTAGACCTTGACTTTTCAACTGCCATCCTTCCTGTATAGTTGATATCACTGGTAACTGTCATCAGCCCCACAGGCTATTTTTGCTTATTTGGAACATGTGCTTTAGAAAACATAGAAAATCATACAAGAGAAGAGCAATCCCATAAATCCTTTAACTGGAGGGTTCTTCTAAAATATTGCCAATGTAAAAGATCTCCACAAATAAAGATGTACATTAATCAAATATTTAGAGTGAGAAGTATGGAACATGAATTATGATGCAGGGGGGTCACTAAGGGGGGGGGGTATGGGGAGTGTGAGCCACACCAGGTGACACCCTAAGACCTGCCTTTTTGGCAAAAACAAGCTGTGTCATTTGCCTGCATCTCTTTAAAATACTGCAGAGAAGGTGTGAGTGGGGCAGGGCTTAGTGGAAGGAGTAAGAGAAGACCGAGTTTATAGCATATATATATATATATATATATATATATATATATATATA
>NW_024820014.1:0-1897 GCF_019175285.1 Sceloporus undulatus | reverse complement strand
AAAATAATACAAATGAATAAATGAATAACTTATTACGGCACATGGCCAGTTTAAAAAAACAAACAAAGCAAAAACAAGTATTACAAAGCATCACAATAAGTAAACTGCATTCTAGCAATAAGGGTAAACATCAATTCATAAAATGAAATCCTAAACCTTGCAGGTAAAAATTGTCCCATATAACTTTGAGAAATATAGACTTAAAACAGTAGACTGACTCTATGTCATAATTATTTCAAGATAGAATCATAGAATCATAGTATAACAGAGTTGGAAGAGACTGCAAGAGCCATCCAGTCCAATCCCTGCCATGCAAGAAATCCAAATCAAAGCATTTCCGACAGATGGCCATCCAGCCTCTGCTTAAAGACCTCAAAGGAAGGAGACTCCACTGCACTTCGAGGAAGGAGTGTGTTCCACTGTCGAACAGACCTTACTGTCAGGAAGTTCTTCCTAATGGTGAAGTGGAATCTCTTTTGCTGTAGCTTGCATCCATTGTTCCGTGTCCTAGTCTCTGGAGCAGTAGAAAACAAGCTTGCTCCCTCCTCAACATGACATCTCCAAATATTTAAACAGCGCTATCATATCACCACTTAACTTTCTCTTCTCTAGGCTAAACATCCCCAGCTCCCTAAGTCATTCCTCGTAGGGCATGGCTTCCAGACCCTTCACCATTTTAGTCGCTCTCCTTTCGACATGCTCCAGTTTCTCCACATCCTTTTTAAACTGTGGTGCCCAGAAATGGACACAACAGTCCAGGTGGGTCCTGACCAGAGCAGAATAGAGTGGCACTATTACTTCCCTTGATCTAGACACTATACTTTTATTGATGCAGCCTAAAATAGCATTGGCCTTTTTAGCTGCTGTGTCACACTGTTGACTCATTTTCAGCTTGTGGTCTACTTGGTCTCCTAGATCTCTTTCACTCATAGTTTCATTCAGCCAGGTGTCGCCCATCCTATAGCTGTACATTTTATTTTTCCGCCCTAACTGCAGTACCTTACATTTCTCTGTGTTGAATTTCATTTTATTAGCTTTGGCCGAGCTTTCTAGTCTATTCAGGTCATCTTGAATTTTGATCCTGTCCTCTGGAGCTACTCCTCCTAATTTGGTGTCATCTGAAAATTTGATACTTATGCCCCCAATTCTGTCATCCAAGCCATTGATAAAGATGTTGAATAGCACTGGGCCCGGGACAGAGCCCTGTAGGACCCCACTGGTCACTTCTCTCCAGGATGAAAAGGAGCCATTGTTGAGCACCCTTTTGGTTCGGCCAGTCAACCAATTATCAGTCCATGTAACAGTTGCCTTGTCTAGCCCACATTTTACAAGCTTGTTTGCAAGAATGTCATGGAGAAGTTTGTCAAAGGCCTTACTGAAATCAAGATATACTATATCCACAGCATTCCCTTCATCTAACAAGCTGGTTTGTCTGGCATGAGTTCTATCTCTGAAACTCATGTTGACTTTTTGTGATTATGGCATTGCTTTCTAGATGTTCACAGACTCTCTGTTTAATTATCTGCTCTAGAATCTTTCCTGGTATTGATGTCTGACTAACTGGATGATATTTCATGGTTGTTTCTGCATCAGTTTCAAAAAATTTCTGCGACAAATAATCACAGCTACACAATATCTGGCAACTTCAACAGTTATCTGCTCCTAATAATGCAAATATATGCAAGCTCTCTTCTCCGACTTCCATCAACTTCACCATCCCTTGTACACACAACTCCAACCCAATCCGCATTGTGAGCTGTATACCGTATTGGTTGTGAGTCATCTCCTGGTGCCAAACAACATGAAGCGTCCTTTGCAGTTAGTTTGCATCATGCCTTGGGTTCTGACTAAGCACTCTATGGATGTCTCACAGGATATGATGCCACCTGTCAGTCAA
>NW_024820013.1:0-1897 GCF_019175285.1 Sceloporus undulatus | reverse complement strand
TTCCTGGAGATTTAGAGTCACTGTATCTGTTGTTGTTGTTGTTGTTGTTGTTGCTTTCCTACAGATGTGGCCACAGTGGTTCATGCCTTAGTTACCTCTCAATTAGATTACTGTAATGAGCTCTACTTGAAAAGCGTTTGGAAGCTGCAGCTACTGCAAAATGCAGCAGCCAGACTTGTGCCAGGTGTGTATTTTCAAGACCATATAACACCGGTCTTGCAAGAACTGCAATGGCTTCCAATTTGCTCTCTGTTATAAAATGCCCCTGTTATAAAATGCCCAGAAATTGCAGAAGCTATATTCCAATACATCTGAAGGGCATGAGCTTGAGGATGGCTCAAAATACAAGGCTTAGGTTTCTTCTTCCTCTTTCCAAGGTGTTCGTGCTGCACTAGTATGCTAAGTATACCAGCGCCTTTATATGGCTTGTAATTGTTGAGAATTGAGCAAAACATGATAAGTTGGACCCAGACACAGTCATACCTAGAGGAGACCTATCTAGCTAGTGGTTAGGCTCCTTTAAAATCTGAACTAAAACCTGGAAAATATTCACTGCCCCACAGACATGGAAGCCACCAAAGGAGGTAAGCTGCTCACAGCAATAGTCTCAAATGGAAGCATTGATGCTGGCTGTCCCTGTATAATATGGACCATGAGAAGTTACCTTTGCACTACGAACATCATTACAGGGTGAGATCTGTATTCTGGAAAGATATCAATTGAAGCAGGCCTTAGACTGCCACTTGCAAATGCTTGGGAAATAAGTTCCATGGTGAGGATTGCCATTAGAAAATGTAAACACTCTTGATTTAAAGAAACAGAAGGTGTCCTTGTCTCCATAAAAATTTGGCCTGGCCAATTACACTTTGTGAAGCCATGTCTTTGCTACACAGGAACCTGTGATGAAACCACAGACCGTCTTGAGAAGCTACTCTTCTATCCTGAAGAATTCACATGTGTCCATAAAGCACTGAAAGCCCTTAGCAAATCAGATGCCTTGATTTCAGCCAATGCAATTTTCTACCAACCAGGTGAGTTAAATTGCCAATCTCAAGATGATGTTGTTGTTGTGTGCCTCCAAGTAATTTTTGATTTACAGCAACCCTAATACAACCCTATCATAGTATTTTCTTGGCAAGTTTTTTCAGAGAGGACTTGCCATTGCCATCCTCTGAAGGTGAGAGAGTGTAACTTGCCCATGGTCACCCAGTGGGGTTTTGTGCTCAAGCAGGGAACTGAACCCTGATCTCCAGAGTTGTAATCCAGTGCTCAGATCACTACACCATTCTGGCTCTCAATCAATCTCAAGATTTCCCCACATCAGTTTCTCTCATATATGGTCTAATTCTTAGATGTACGTGTGTTTCAAAAGAGAAAACATTATCCAGGTATAGATAAGAACTGGAACTTGGCTTGTAGCTGTGGATTGTATCTGAGACATTCTGTGCATCCTTCATCTGTGGATTCTCTCTGAACTCCCCAAACCAGTTCCTCTATGTCCATGCTATAATACTGCCCTCATTAAAAGTAGAAGGTACAACATCAGATGTTCAGTTACTCAATTTTGACACTGGACCAAATGTCCCTGTACTGAAGTTAAATAAATTTCATTCCTGTCTGCCCTGAGGAACATCCCAAACTTTCAGGGTGACGACTCTGGTTGTTGGGCCACCTTTAAGATTAGTTAGCCTGTGAGCACAAAGCCTTCCTAACAGTGGCCTCCCACCATATGGAATTCCCCCCAGGTGAATGGTTGGCACCCTGAGGTACAACATTTTAAAAGTTCTTGGGAATCTAGCTGTTTCAAACAGATTTGGGGGCTGTGCAGACCGCCCCTAAGAGGTGGCCTACAGCCACCTTCAGCTGTTCCAGATCAGGGCCACAGCAACTGTACGAT
>NW_024820012.1:0-1897 GCF_019175285.1 Sceloporus undulatus | reverse complement strand
CAAGGAAAGCACAGAGCAGAGTCTCCCAGAAATTCATGACCGGTGTGCTGAAGGAACGCTGCAAATAATAAATAGTCCTCCTGAGCTACTTCTAAAGCAACCAGGGATATAGGAGATCAGGGTGTGACTGCTTTTTTCTATCCCAGGACTGGCAAAAATAATGGTGTGTTTTCTTTCCTCCTTCCCATTGTTGGTCACAGTCCATTCTGTACCTTTAGTCACAGTACATGACATGCCAATGTGCTTATTTTCTATGTTTTCATGAGTGAGGCTTTTTTTTAATTAAGGAAACACCCCAAAACATTTTAACTATCAAACATGGCTAGGAGCTAATTTATATTAACCAAAGTCACATTTTGACTCAATTATTATTTAATAATATACTTGCTGCTAACCCTGTGATTTAAACTTATTTACATCCATTCAGTATTGTCCTAGTTTCTCACTCCCTGAACTGTCAGAAACATCCCAGTCCTTGACATTTCAGGAACCAAAACATGACATGTGGAGGCAAGCCTTTTTGATGTCAGAGAAATGAGGTGTGCTAGGGTTTGGGATAATAATAATAATAATAATAATAATAATAATAATAATAATTTGTTTTATTTATATACCGCTATTCCAAAGATCGTAGCGGTGAACAGCAAGTAAGCTAATTAGCAAGTCAGCTAATTTGCCCCCAACAGTCTGGGTACTCATTTTAGCTCCCTCCTCGGAAGGATGCAAGCCTGAGTCGAGCTTGGGTCTCAAAGTGCTTCTGGGCAGTTGATATTTCAACTAGGAAAAAGAGAAATTTTCTGGAAATGGGCCTGGCTTTTGGAAAAACTATCTCGCCATGTTATATGGTAACCTAGATCCAATGAGGACCCCCGCTTCTTTTAGGGCTGGACAACCAATAAAATGCACAGAACAACTGCAGCTGTTGCCACCTTTCCTTCTCCAGAGGGGGAGGATCCATGGACGGAGAATCCATGGACCATCCAAGGACGGAGGCCCCCACAGCAAGGCCTCTCCTCCACCACTGCCTGCCATGGGGCACAGAGCCACAGGTAGCCGGCTGTCCCCCGCGTGGCTCCGCTGCTGCTGGAGGAGAGGCCTTGCCATAGAGGCCTTGCTCCTCATGGCGCTCCATGCGGCAGGTGGTGACGGAGTCCCCGCCCTGAGCCCCATCCAAGCCCCAGTGAGGCCTAGCAAGGAAGCTACACCTCGCATGCCACCGCTGCTGCGGTTTTAGCGTGGCAGGAGTTAATGATTCAGGAGGAGGAGGCAGCAGAGGAGGCGGGAGCCAGGACTGGCTCTAAACCCGGGCCAGGACATTCAAAATGGCCAAAAACCGTGAATGTCCTGGCAGAATCCGGGATATGGCAACCCTGTTCTGGAAAGTTAAGTGACAGTTCATAAGGACTCCTGCCAGGCGTCACACCTCCACTACCATGCCTTCTGCAATAAGAAGTGCCATGAGTTGTAATGTCCTTGATTGAAATAAAACGATGGCTCCATAGGCACGGATCCACCATTGGGTTTTGGAGCATTTATGTGCATGCAAGCACAATACATGTACAAATACAATATTTTCATCCTGCCCCGGCCAAGAGACCCTGCTAATGCCAAGCCATACATGAAGATGGGTGGTCCTTTGAAACGATCACCCACACAAATAGACCCAGCTTTCTCCTCCTCCAAGGCTGCTCCCCCTGATATTTGTATATTTATTGGAGACCAGGACCAATACAATATTTTCTGAGACCTCAGCAATCCAACCTTGCAGCACCCATAGAATCCTAGAGTTTGAATCCAGTCCCACGTTTTGTTAGCATTTTTCAGTGCTAGTTGCCTCTCTAGAGGTCTGATGTGTGAGGAATAGATTTTGGCTGCTTGTTCAGGGTGTATTCTTTCA
>NW_024820011.1:0-1897 GCF_019175285.1 Sceloporus undulatus | reverse complement strand
ACTGTTAAGGAAAAAGCAACATGGGACATACAGTTAGAGAAATAAAACTTGTATGTGAGAGTCAGAGTGACTCAGCAGAAGCCAATAGAGAACCACACAGGTGTGAATGGTAATACTGTACAATTAACAAGTACTGAGTGCCAAGGACAAGAAATGCATAGTGGATAATTGGACACACCTGACAATTGTTAAGTGGTCAAGGCTGAGATGATGAAATCACTAATTGTAGGATGAACAAGGAGAACCAATAGGAATGGTGTACACGCCTACTGGGTGGAAAAAGACAACAGTAGGTGGTACCATGATTTGGCTATAATAATGACTATACATCCCAGTGCATTTTGTGGGTTGTAGTTGTGAATAGTTGGATTGGAGAGTGAGGAGTTCAGTATTGTTTGGAGCTGTATATAGTAGAATAAAGTAGATCTTTTATATAAGACTACTGAGTTGTCTGGTGTCTTGGGTGAAGCTAGAAGAACCAGCAGGACCCTGGTGAAGAAGGGTGAAGACTTCTGTGGAGGCAAGAGTGAGAAGGCTTGGAGAGTTTGTCGGGGTCTTCAGCCTGTTCTCTGCAACTCTTGCAAAGATATAACAACTGGCCAAAACTGGTCAGCGTGGTGCACAACCAGGTGGTGAGTTCCAGGCCAGGTGAAGAGCCACAACTCCCATCATCCCTGACAAATACCACGTTAACTCGAGCCCCTGGTTCTTGTAGCTTCACCCAAGACACCAGACAACTCAGTAGTCTTATATAAAATATCTACTTTATTCTACTATATACACAATACAATGGGGCTCATGTTTGCGGCATGCGCGCCATTCAATGTATTGCAGCACATCTTCCATGTGAAGTGGAATCTGCATATGGCGCGCTCACGTATGGAGTGGGAGTGCTGTGCCAATATTTTTTCTGTGCAAACAACATACATGAGCAGTAAAAATTGGTTCAGACTTTTGGCGATGTTGCAGCTTCATAGAGGCATGGCTCTGTGCTCAGGTCCAGTGGTCTAGCTGTGCCTAGCATTGCAGCTCAGTGCCAACTCCTTTGCCACATGATCTCCTGCTGGCTATGCTGAAACACACAGTGGCATTTGTGAGCCTCAGAGGTGCCATCTTGCCATGTGGCATTGGGCAACGTCAGTGGCTTCTTCCACAGTAATGGGTTGGTTTTTCAACTAAACTTTCTGTCTGGCAAAAGCTGTTTGACAGTAGAATGGACTTTCTCAGCAGCTGGTGCTCGCCGTCCTTACAGGTTTTTAAACAAGTTTTGGATCTCATAGAATCATAGAATCCTAGCACTGGAAGAGATCCCCAAGGGCCATCCAGCCCAACTCCTTTATTCTGCCATGCAGGAACTCTCAATCAAAGCATCCCCAGTAACAGATGGCCATCCAGCCTCTGCTTAAAGACCTCCAAAGTAGGAGGCTCCATCACTCTCCAAGGGAATGTGTTGCACTGACAAACAGCTCCCGAGATCAAGTGGGATCCAATGTCTTCAGGGTATTTAGGCCCTAGAATCATAAAATCATCGCATCCTAGAGTTGGAAGAGACCCCAAGGGTCATCCAGTCCAACCCCATTCTGCCATGCAGGAACTCTCAATGAAAGCATCCCTGACAGCTGGCCATCCAGCCTCTGCTTAAACACCTCCAGGGAAGGAGACTCCAACACTCTCTGTTGAGGGAACATCTTCCACTATCCAATAGCCCTTACTGTCAAGATGTTCTTCCTAATGTTGAAGTGGAATCTCTTTTCCTGCAGCACATCTTCCATGTGAAGTGTCCTATTCATTGTGTCCTATTCTCTGGAGCAGCAGAAAATAAGCTTGCTCTCTCCTCAATATTGTTGGATATCATCATCATCATCATCATCATCATCATCATCATCATCATCATCAT
>NW_024820010.1:0-1897 GCF_019175285.1 Sceloporus undulatus | reverse complement strand
GTCTGGCATTTTCCTCTCAGAAGACCATCAGGATCTCAAAGACCACTCCCCATTTTGGATTTTGTTTTTTTACTCTGCTGCCCTCAGTGGAAACTTGCTTGCTCCTAAGGTGCCATGGAAGTCAGCATTGAACGTATAGGGAAGATGGCGTTTGCAGTCTTTTCCACCATTGAGTGTACCTTGTGTTGTCTTCAAGCCTGTCAAAAGAGAGCAGGAAAGTAACCTGGAGGAGAAAGCAAAGTCCCACATTTGCTCCCATAAGCTCCCCCTGAAGCTTTTCCCAACATGCCCTAGTCCTCAGTCTCCCTCCCAGGCTCCATTGTTTGCTAGAGAGATGGAAACCTTCAAGGGAGAGTCCTTGGGGGTCAAGCCAAGCTCTCCTCTGCTTCCCCAAGGCCTCCTTCTCCATGCACTGCTGGTCTTTGGAAGGGAGACCTAGACTGCTCTTGGGAAAGTTACTTTTGGAGGAACAGGGACTCCCAAAACCTCCCAGTCTGACTCTAACATCAAGTACGTCAAATATCTGCAATGAACTGGGCCAGGTCTTACACCAGGAATGGGGATCCTGGGGCTCTCACTCTGTATCTCTATTAAGAAAAAGACTGAATCCCCATGACTGGTGCTATGTTTCATACTCTTGGGTTGGGCAGCCAGGAAAACAGAATGCTTGAAAGAATTCAAAGGTTTCTTGGATGGAGACAGAAGTGCAAGATGCCTTAAAACCATATGTTCTGAATCAAAAACAGCATCAAAGAGGCTCTCATAGTTTTACAGGACAGAATCTGGATAGACACTTCCTGCAAACAAAAAGTATTTCACGCTTCCACTTTCTCTCCTTTCTGGAAATGCTGATGCCTGAAGGGCTGGATCCTAAGCAAAACAGAGATAAGGTTTGAACTGCAATTCAGAGTTCAAGGTGCAATTGTATATGGTTTTTTCAAGGTGTAATTATATAATGGTTTAATTTAAAAAAAATAGTTATAATGTTAATCCCTTTGCATTGTTTTGAATTTGTACCATATTAAATTTATTGTTAGCCACCCTGAGTCCCTATATTGGGAGAAAGGATGGATGTATTTAAATAAAATAAATAAACTGGAGATCCCTTGAGGATCCATGGGTTTCATGGTGTAAATAGCCCTCCATCAATAGAGACAGAGATTGAATGAGTCTGTTCAGAATTGCTATGGGTCATTTTTGGCACCTAGGTTGTATATCCATTGCCCAAACCTAGCACTTTGACACCATGAAACTTCCAGGACTCTGTCCCACAGAATCCTGGGATTTCATCTTTCAGGTACCTGTACTTAGAATTATATAGCAACTCTCATGAAGGACTGCACTGGGGCTCTCTACCAAGCATCCAATTCTAAACACCCCATTCCCAGGTTTCTCTAGGGTGGATCCACAGCCGTTAACATGGCACCAAACTCGTACAATTGGATAATATGCATAGGACTTTGCTTGCCTACTTTCTGGTGTCCCTCCATCTCTCTTGTAGGGTTGTGAATTCAGGATTGTCCCAGGTCCTGAGGTTTGTGAGCTAAAGCCTAGGACCTGGGGCAGGGCCTCTAGTGATCTCATTCAGCCTAATGCATAAATTACTAACCACAGTCGCTCACAGTTTGTCATTCAAATCTACTCCATATACTTTCCTGTGTAGAAATGAAGAGATAAATTTTTAAAGGTCTGTTCCCAGATCAAGGGGAAATGAGAGAATTATTCTTTCTCACTTGCTTGGAGAGACAGGATAAAAAGTGTGAAGTCGAAGGCTTTCATGGCCGGCTTCCATAGCTTTTTGTGGGTTTTTCAGGCTATGTGGCCACGTTCTAGAAGAGTTTCTTCTGATGTTTCGCCAGCATCTGTGTCTGGCATTTTCAGAGATTCCAGCCACAGA
>NW_024820009.1:0-1897 GCF_019175285.1 Sceloporus undulatus | reverse complement strand
ATTCAGGTAAGATGCATGAGCCTGAAGTCACAATGGGCCAGTCTCAATCCTTCAGGTAAAGAGCACCAGCCTCAACTCATAATAGTCCTATCTAAATCTTTAAGGCAAGGAGCTTGAGTCTGAGATCACAATGGGCCAGTCTCAATCTTCAGGAAAGGAGCATCAGCCTGACGTCACAATAGTCCCATCTTAATCCTTCAGGTTTGGAGCATCAGACTGAAGTCACCAGGGGTCAATCTCTCAGGCAACGAGCATCAGCCGGAGGTAATGGGTCAGTCTCATTCCTTCAGGTATGGAGCACCAGTCTGAAGTGACCATAGTCCCATCTAAATCTTTAAGGCAAGGAGCTTGAGTATGAGATCACAATAGGCCAGTCTCAGTTATTCAGGTAAGACGCATGAGCCTGAAGCCACAATGGGCCAGTCTCAGTCCTTCAGGCAAGGAGCATCAGCCTGAGATCAAAATGGGACACTATCAATGCTTCAGGTAAGGAGCATCAGACTGAAGTCACAATGGGCCAGTCTCAAAATGGCCACTGGACCACAAAATGGCTGCCAGAATACAAAATGGCCACCTCAACCTTAGTGCTTCACAGTTGGCAGTTTGAGGCCTTCAGGAAACCCATAATGGAGGATGTAAGGTCCCTAAAGTCAGAAGTGACCCCAAACAGGATTTCCCAACCTTCACAATACCTAAAGGTTTTCCTGATGCTCTAATATAGATACTCCTTGAGATAGTCAGTATTCGCAAGCAAAGGAGGGCCAAGAGAGCCCTGGAGACCCTTGCCTTGGAGTGGCTCTGGATCTCTGGTGCCCAACAAACTACAAATCCCAGGATTCCACAGGATGGAGCCAGGAGAGTTAACACAGTTTCAAACTGGAATATTTCTGCAGTGCAGATACAGCCTGAGCCAGTTGTAAAAGTGTAGAAGCACCCAAGTCTGGTTTTTTCCCCCTCTTAATAATGGTTTTGCTTTTAAAAAATAAGCATTTTGTTTTTCTGTCTAATCCTTATTTTTGTTGTTTGTTTGTTTGTTTGTTTCTATATTTGTTTGTTTCATTCTTGGTAATATGAGATGGTCTGGTTTGTCAACTTCCTTCTTGCGTAAAAATCTCTTAATAAGAAAACTGAAGAGACCTTTAAAACCTCCCAAAGGAGCTACTTTTGGCCTTTTTTGGGGGACAAGCCTCCTCTTAGAAGCCAAAGCCCAATGTTTGGGAATAATAACAATAAGGCTTATATTAAAACTATCCTCCCCATTTCTGATCCCTGTTAAAACCCATGTTCCCCAGAAGGAGCAGAGCTGTGTAATACGCAAACCCTCTCAGATAAGAGACATAAAAGACACACAAAGAGACACCCTTCCTTTTGGCACAATTACACAATTCCAATTTAAAACATAACTTAGTCTTATACCACAGGTCCATGGTCATGCAGATCGGAGAATATAAACAAATGATAGTTTATAAAAAGTAAGAATAGGACTGTATAATTTGGTAAACACAAAATAATGAGTAGGTTGTTATTACTTCGTAAATAATCCCATTATATTGTGTTATAGAGTATTATAATTAAGACCTATTAGTTCAAAGCTATGGTCATATCTTTTGTTTAAGCAAGTTCATCACTTCAAGAAGAGGTTGGTTGATTTCATTTTGGAAGGTCTTATAAAAACTAGCGGTAAAGCCGTCCGGACCCAGTGCCTTTCCGCTTTTTGCTCTTTGGATCACGTCTTTTAATTCTGTGATGGACATCTGTCTATTCAACTCAGCTATTTGCTCTTCCTTCAAGACAAGGATGAAGCCTGTTTTCAAGTACGGTTCTAATTCTCTTCTCGTGGTTTTTTTTTTTTTTTTTGCCTGAAAGATCTCTTTCAAGTATTCATAAGTCGCTTGTT
>NW_024820008.1:0-1897 GCF_019175285.1 Sceloporus undulatus | reverse complement strand
AGTAGATCTTGATTTCAGTAAGGCCTTTGACAAGGTTTCCCATGACATTCTTGCAAAGAAGCTTGTAAAATGTGGGCTAGACAAAGGAACTGTTACATGGATCTGTAATTGGTTGACCGGCCGAAGCCAAAGGATGGTCAGCAATGGCTTCTTTTCATCCTGGAGAGAAGTGACCAGTGGGGCGTCCAGTGGGGCTCTGTCCTGGGCCCAGTGCTATTCAACATCTTTATCAATGACCTGGATGACAAAATTGGGAGCATACTTATCAAATTTGCAGATGATACCAAATTAGGAGGAATAAGCTAATACTCCAGAGGACAGGATCAAGATTCAAAATGACCTGAATAGACTAGAAAGCTGGGCCACAGTTAACAAAATGAACTTCACCAGGGAGAAATGTAAGGTACTGTACTTAGGGCGAAAAAATGAAATGCACAGATATAGGATGGGTGACACCTGGCTGAATGAAAGGACATGTGAAAGGGATCTAGGAGTCCAAGTAGACCATAAGTTGAACATGAGTCAACAGTGTGATGCGGCAGCTAAAAAGGCCAATGCAATTCTAGGCTGCATCAATAAAAGTATAGTGTATAGATCAAGAGAAGTAATTGTGCCATTCTATTCTGTTCTGGGCACCACAATTCAAAAAGGACATTGAGAAACTGGAGCATGTCCAAACGAGAGCAACTACAGTAAAATGGTGAAGGGTCTGGAAACCTTGCCCTATGAGGAACGACTTAGAGAGCTGGGGATGTTTAGCCTGGAGAAGAGAAGGTTACGCGGTGATATGATAGCCCTGTATATTTGAAAGGATGCCATATTGAGGAGGGAACAAGCTTGTTTTCTGCTGCTCCAGAGACTAGGAGCTGGAACAATGGATGCAAGCTACAGGAAAAGAGATTCCACATCAACATTAGGAGGAACTTCCTGAGAGTAAGGGCTGTTCGACAGTGGAAGACACTCCTTCCTCGGAGTGTAGTGGAGTCTCCTTCCTTGAAGGTCTTCAAACGGAGGCTGGATGGCCATCTATTGGCGATGCTTTGATTGGGATTTTCTGCATGGCAGAAGGGGGTTGGACTAGATCAGGGCCCATGCGGTCTCTTCCAACTCTATGATTCTATGAAATATGGAGGGATGAGTGTACCTATATTTTTTTAGGATGTTTCATAGAGTCATAGGACTTTATCTTATGGGGAAAATTGGAAGGTTAAACTGGTACCAATGCAGGATCATCCAAGGCATTAGGGACAATTTCACAATTGCTTTTCAGACAACACTGTACACAAACTGGTCAGAATCCAGGCAGTGAGGCGAATTGGGGAATAAGCATTTTTGCAAAACTACCGTATTTGCATTTCCAGTTCCTTCATGAATTTGCTTTCTTCACGTAATTGCAGCAGTCTGAAAACCATGTCCCGGATTCTCCCTGTTCCCAGATTCCTTGCTGTGCCAAGGAGAGAAGGCAGCCTTGTTCTTAAAGGGATAAGAAGCACATTTTCGGGATGGAAGCACATAGGTCCTCGTGTAAAAAAGTCCATAGAGTTGGAAGAGATTCCCCAAGGACCATCCAGTCCATCTCCATTATGCCATACAGAAAGACACAAGAGCATTGGACTATGATTCTTCAGACCAGGGTTCAATCCCGCTTGGCCATGAAACACAGTCGGTGGCCTTGGACAAGTCACACTCTCTCAGCCTTAGAGGAAGGCCAGGGGTTGGCAACCTACAACCCGCGGGCCGCATGCGGCCCACCAAGGCCTAGGGACCGGCCCCAGCCCGGCCCTGCCGCAGATTGCCGCTGGGGCCCTCTGGCCTCCGGCGCAGGCGTGTGGAGGCCTCTGGCGCGGGGCAAGTGGCAGGCAAGGGGGGCAAGGAGGAGCAAGTGGGGGCAAGGGGG
>NW_024820007.1:0-1897 GCF_019175285.1 Sceloporus undulatus | reverse complement strand
CGGTATACAAATAAAACATATTATTATTATTATTATTATTATTAAAACACACATTTAGATGTACCTTTGTCTTTAAACTGCAGATCCCATTCCCACTTACAGAAGAGGGAAGTACAAATTAAAGCCCAAAGGTATACAAAATTCCAGCATACAAAATCAGACCATTTTGTTTTTCAGGAACTCACATCACTGGCATGCTCAAAGTGTAGCATGCAACAGAAACTTTGAAGGTTCAATTCTTGGTTTATTTATATCCCACCCCTCCGGTAAGAAGCATTCACTGTTGTGAAGTAGCTTAAGCTGGGAGAATATATGGCCCTAGGTATGTGTCTTGATTACATGGGAATCCTTATGACTTCTGAATTCATCCTGATTATTCGCTCTTACAACAACTCTACATGCAGCTTGTCAGGTTACAAAATAAGGAGGCAGGATTATCTGGTAACTGAAACACTCTATGAAAAAGAAAAAAGAGGCTGGCAAGAAAAACCACATTCAGGAGTTACATGTTTTGCTCTGTTTTTCAAGCAGTCTGATTATAGTATTGCAGTATAACTGTACTGCTTCAAGGGGCTATAAAACTATGAAGAATTCCAATAAAATACTTGGCCATCCAGTTAGTTTCTTATGTATAACACTAATTTTATGCCTAAAAAATAAGAACATTGTTCAACTGCAAAAGTGCTTTAAGCAGTTAAGTTTCAAGCAGGTCATTTGACTGTATTATTATTAGAAACATTTTTACCCTTTTCTCAGCCCCTTCCCAAAAGGGTCCTCAAGAAGCTTACAATGATCAGTAAAACACTCCCTCTCCTACTAGATGAAAAGGCCTGTTTTACAATTTAGAAGACACAACACAAAGGAAAAGGGACTGGGACTTGCAAGCGGAGGGAAAACATAAGGACAAACATTGTACTAATATGAAACCCTGTGCCTTGCACAAGTATTTACACCCACCCCTTTTGAGTTTTCCATATTTTTTCACAACCTGGAATTGGAATGGATTTTATTGACACTGTTACCACTTGATGTACAAGGTGCAAAACAGATTTACTGCAACAAAAAAGGCAAGTAAACAAAAGCAATTTTAAGTGCCATGTATAGCTCACTGATTTTTAGTGTAACTTGCTGACAACTGCTGAATTTTACATGAATGTTTTAAGACTGTTCTTTCCTAGCTCAGCACCTAGTGTCTACCAACAACTATGCAAGCCCACCGACCTCCCATCTCTTTCGCTATATCCAAGATTTCATGCCCCTAGGTTTTTTTCAATCCTTACAAACTACATCACACTTTTATATCTTTCATATACACTTCAATTCTGCAATCTTTCACTTCACAGAGAGGCTTTTACCTTCATTGAAGGAAAACTGCTTTATATCAATATTTGTCAAAACAGTAATAAGTATAAATATTAGCATTAACTGACAATGCCTGATTGCACCGATTTTGGCTTATTGAAGAGCAGGCATGGGGATCAACCTTCCATTGTCTGACTGTAATCCCCAGCATTCCTCACTATTTGCTATGCTGACTAGCATTAATGGAAGCTGTAGTCTGACTACTAGAAGGCTACATGATTCCTGATGCTGTTTTAGGCGTCCTGAGGCAGGTGGCAATTCTGCTGATCTTTTAAATTGAAAGCACTGGGCAATTTGTAGTCTCCAGAAGTTCTTGGTAGGAGTTGAAATCCACAACCCTATGAAGCACTGCTAGAGCAGGGACTGCTAGTGTGACTGAAGGAGAGGAAAGACTGGGGATTTTGCAGAAAGAACACACATGCTGGGGAAAAGGCTGACAAGAAGAATAGTGCAGCCACTAAACATTGGTTCTAAAGATAATACGTATACTCCTGTTCAACACACAGAGCCCCCACAATTATACACTTTCTTCTGA
>NW_024820006.1:0-1897 GCF_019175285.1 Sceloporus undulatus | reverse complement strand
AGGAGGAGGAGGCAGAAAGAGGAGGAAGGAGCAGGAGGAAGGAAGAGGCAGAGAAAGAGGATGAAGAGGCAGTGGGGGGAAGAGGAGGAGGAGGAAGAGGAAGGAAGGAAGGAAAGAAGGAAGGAAGGAAGGAGAGGAGGGGCGAGGAAGAGGCAGTGGGGAAGGGAAAGAGGGAGGTAGGAAGAGGAGGAGGAGGGAGGAAGAAGAGGGAGGATGAACAGTGGTGATGGGGGAAGAGAAGGAGGAAGAGTGGAGACGGAGGTGGCAGAAGAGAAGAGGAGGAGATAGAAGGAAGAGTGGCAGCAGTGACAGGGAGGGTAAGAGGAAGGGAGGAAAAGGAAGAGAGAGGAGGAAGGCAGGCAGCTGCCTGCCACAGCAAGATGGTCTTCAGGGGGGCGGGGCGGCAAAGTACCATTGTCCCCAATGGTGGTCATGCCACCATTGAGGAGAGTGGAACTTGAACATCCATGGATTTTGGTATCCGAGGGCCCACTATACTGGTTTTCTTCCTGGCCATGATTATATTTACATTATCCTAGCTTGTTTGGATGTACTTAACTTTATGTTTCATGTAGTCAGTGACAAAGAATATGTTAGCACCTTAAATAGCAACAAACGTATTAAGGCATAAATTTTGATTAACTACAGTCAACTTCATCAAATGCATGAAGTACAGTTGGCCCTTGGTATCTGTGACTTGCCATCCATGGACTCAAACATCCGTGGATAGCAAGCCCACATTGTCCTCAATGGTGATGCATACATGTGGCTGCACTGCCATTAGGGACAGTCCACATTGTCTCTAGTGACATATGGCCACATCACCCCAGTGGACAACGGGGGGTGTACCTAATGGTGGCGTAGCCACATGCACATGCTGCTATTGAAAGTCCCTTTGTCCCTAATGGCAGTGCAACCACATGCACATGCCGCCATTGGGGACAATGGAAATTGAGCATTTGTGGAGGGGCCGCGCGGGGGGGGGGGGGGGGGGGGGGGGGTGGAGAACAGATCCCTTGCAGATACCAAGGGTCGACTGTTTCAGTCTGAATTGTGGATGAACACAGAATCATATGGAAAGCTGATTGTCATTAGTGTCTGTTTACGTGCCCATATGGGAGCAGAATTTGCTCAAACATCTTTAGTACTTGATGGGGTGATGGGATTGTTAACCAGGCAGTCAGAAAGGAACAAATGGAGAAAATACAGGCATTGATAATTATAGTACTTAAATTTACCAAACATTTTTTGGTGAATGTGTAGGCCTCCTGGTCAGTGGTGTCACCTAGCTGGGCCTTTCACCCACTGCAAGGTAAAAAGGGGCAAATGTGCCTCTCCAGGTTTTGCTCTTGAGGAGGAGGCTATTGCTGTGGAGTCAAAGGTTGAGCGAGCTCCTCCAGACTTTGTCGTGGCAGCAACTCTCTCTCGAGGAGACTGCTACCTTGGCAAAGAAAAAGGGCAAGTGTGCTCCTTCTTGCTTCACTGCCACTGCAGCTCCCTACTGAGGAGGAGGCTGCCACTACAGTGGAAAAGGGTGAGCATGCTCCTTCAGGCTTCACCATTGCAGCGGCACCCTCCTCAGGAGGAAGCAACCACTTCAGCAAAGGAAAAGGGCAAGCACACTCCTTCCATCCCCTTCTGCTGCCTCACTTGGGGTTTTGGCCACTGGCATTCCTGTGACAGCCCCCCCCCCCCCCTGAGTGATACTATGCCTGTGGACGCCACTGTACCTGGTAGGGTAATTAATGCATGTAGCATAATTTAAAACAACAACAACACAAAAACTGGATTCCACATTGTTTTTAATCCATGTGCTCATCTAAAGGTAAATGTAATAGTATTCAGCTGTCTGATTATGCAGTGGTGCTTCTTGTTTCCCATAACTTACTGCTGTGAA
>NW_024820005.1:0-1897 GCF_019175285.1 Sceloporus undulatus | reverse complement strand
CTGGGTATCTTTCCAAAAAGTAGGCATTGCCTCACGCCCATGCATTATTGCCAGCCCCATTGGCAAGTGTAGTGTCTTAGAGACAATAAATGGGAGGTACACGTTTATCTAGAATTTTCTGAATAGCTTCACATCTGTGAGGTATTTTGCTCTGTCTTTCAGTCTCCCTCAGTTCAGAAGCTGCAGATACTGATCAAAACTGAAGATGATTCTTCTTCATAGCATCTTTACTCTCTTCATCTACTCTGTTGGTAAGGTGGTAGGTAAATGGATAAACAGGGTGTAGAATGGGGACTGGCAAATTCATCTTGTGTCCCCAGGATGAGGAATGGGAAAGCCTTAAAGATTTGGACTGTATAACCCATAATCCTCTACCATTAACCTTTGTGATTGGCACTTTGGGACATGAATTCTAAAGCTTTTTAAGGCCAAATAGTCTCCATCCTGGCTGAGTTTCAGGATGCGCACAAATTTCATTTCAGTTCATTTTTAAACAAACAAACAAACAAAGAAACAGTTTCCAGAATTCCCAAGAATATGATTGAGTATTATTTTAAAAATGCTTCCTTTATGGGTCTTCAATTACAATCAGCTCTTTGCATTCTTGGGGGTTCTGATTTGGGGGACCCCTGCCCATGAATAGCAGAATCTATGAGACATGAAGTCACATTATTCCCAATGGCATGTGGCCAGGTTGGTGATGCCACATGCACATACCAATATTGGGAACAACAGGGCAAGGCTATCCATGGATGCTACAGTCCATAGTTGGCAAGTCTGCCGAAGGAGAGAGCTTACTGTATTCATTTGGAACCCTTTTTGCTAACCTTGCTCTGTCCAGAAGGCCCATGTACTCTATGAAGGTGAGGGCTTTCATGGCCAGAATCCATAGTTTTTTGTGGGTTTTGGGGGCTATGTGGTCATGTTCTAGAAGAATTTCTTCCTGACATTTCCCCAGATGCTGGCAAAACGTCAGGAAGAAACTCTTCTAGAACATGGCCACATAGCCCGAAAAATCCACAAAAAACTACCCATGTACTCTGTTTGTCTTTTTGTCAATCAAAAGTAAATTGTTGTAGTGTTTTCTAGCTTGTTTATTCTTCCTCACTAACTTTGCCATCTTGACCACACTCTGATGTTGCTTGGCCACAGGTGTCCTGATTTCCACCTGTGAAATGCTGAAGGGTTTGTGATTGAACTATATTTTCTGCAGTAAAACAAACAGTATGCTTCTGAATATTAATTCCTGGGAAATACAGGGAGTATGGTGGGATGGTAGTCATGTCCTGCATGTGGCTGGTGACTGTGGAAACCAGATAGGCCTTTGGTTTGATGTACCTTGTCTCTTCTTGTGTTCTTAGACCTCACATTTCACATTTGAATTTTTAAAAATGGCTATTGAAGTCTGAATATTCTTTTAAAGCTTTCTTCTTTCTCCCTACCTCCCATAGCTCAGGGACTTGTTTGTAATGTATGCTCATCCATCGATCTGGAAAAATGTAAAACGGAGAATTTTGGCCAGATATGGGATGTGTTTGACAACAACTATTTATGATGCAGGTAAGTTTCACTCCTATGAAATTAATAAGACCCTAGGTTTGCTTGATCTACAGTCATAAGAATCCTGGAGTTTTATGGGAGTGATGTGCTATAATCTGTGTTATACTCTCCAGCTGTGTCAGTTTAGCAGAGACAGTTCCACTTTTCCAGATGCTTTTAAAATGTCTCAGTTTGTCTCCTCTCACTTTCCTCTTTTGTCTTTCACTTACTTCAGTTAGTGTCAACTGAGTGCAAAGTGCAAATGTAGTTTGGACTGAACCCAATGGAAGGTGAGGAGGAGGAAGAATCTTACCTTTCTCAGTAGACTCAGGCAAAAGCAAACTGCTGCAGCCCGTCC
>NW_024820004.1:512-1897 GCF_019175285.1 Sceloporus undulatus | reverse complement strand
GGTGCGATAAGCTCCTGAGTTTGCAGCCCATCAACTCAAAAGTGGGGAGTGGAGACGAAAGAAGGAGACAGTATATGGCCCTTCCCAGGAAGCTGAAGCAAAAGCAAACTGCTGTGCCCTTCCTAGCTTGTGTGATCTTCCTCATAAACAACTTTGGCCATCTTCACGGCCTTCTGGGTTTCTTGTCCACATGTGTCTTGCTTTTCCAATCTGTGAGATGTTGGGAGATATGGGAGAACTTCACTGGATCTAAATATGGGGTGGGCCCAGTGTCCCCCAAGCCCAGAGTGCTCCCCAGCACTTCTATTAAAGATGGCGTTTGCCTCTGAAATGTGGCAAGAAATGTCTAAATGCACCATAATTCTTTGGTGACTAAATGTACTGTATGTGTTGGGATAGTCAGTATCCTAATCCATCATCAATATCCTAGCCATGGCCTAAATTATATTGTGTTTTATATTGTATATTGAAAAGATTCAAGACAAACTGGATCTCAAAGGCAGTAGCTTTTTTCTGGCTGAGAGCATTTACAGTTTATTTCCTGGATTGAATTCTAAAGTGATCAAATAATATTTGGATGCACCATGTGCTTTCCTCCCCTTTTGCTTAGTCACTCTCTGGATGATGGTTATTTTCTGTTGCAGGTGACCTTTGCGGATGTGGCAATATATTTCACTGAGGACGAATGGAAACTGTTGATGAAGAAACAGAGACTGATGTACAGTTATGTCATGATGGAGAATTATGAGAATGTGGCCTCTGTGGGTAAGGAACCGGAATCCACTAGCATTATAGAATCATAGAGTTGGAACAGACCACAAGGGCCATCCAGTTCAACCCTCTTCTGCCATGCAGGAATACACATTCCAAGCACCATCCAGCCTCTGTTTAAAGACCTCCAAAGAAGAGGACTCCACCAAACTCTAAGTATATTCCACTGTCGTAGAGCTCTTACTGTCCCACAGTTTCTCCTAATGTTTAGGTGGAATCTCTGTCTCTGTGTCTTGCATCCATTGTGGTGTCTCTTTTTCTCTGTAGCAGCAAAAAGCAAGCTTGCTGCATCCTCAATGCGACCCTTTCCAATATTTAAACATGCATATATTCAGTGTTATTTTTCTTTTCTCCAGGGTAAACATACCCAGCTCTCTACGGTGCTCCTCATTGGAATTGATGGTTTTCAGATCCTTCGCCATTTTAGTTGCCCTCCTCTGGGCATGTTCCAACTTGTCAACATCCTTTTTGAATTCTGGAGCTCAGAACTGGACACAGGATTATTCCAAGTGGGGCCTGACCAAAGTTGAAAAGAGTGGCACTATTACTTCCCTTGATCTAGAAACTATACTTGTATTGATGCAGCCTAGAATCACATTGACCTTTTTAGCTGC
>NW_024820004.1:0-412 GCF_019175285.1 Sceloporus undulatus | reverse complement strand
GCTCAGAACTGGACACAGGATTATTCCAAGTGGGGCCTGACCAAAGCTGAAAAGAGTGGCACTATTACTTCCCTTGATCTAGAAACTATACTTGTATTGATGCAGCCTAGAATCACATTGGCCTTTTTAGCTGCTGTATCACACTGTTGGCCCATGTTCAACTTGTGGTCTACTAGGAGTCCTAGATCTCTTTCAAGCGTAGTTTAATTGTGATAGCAACATCCTGTAGAATATTTGAATTTGTAGTTTAGTGAGGCACTATTGCTCTCCACTCTATAAGGATTCCAAATACCGCATTGTAAACTGCCAATTGTCAGAAGCAGATTCTGTGGTTCATCCAGAATGGCATTGGGGTTTCGGGGGTTTTGTTAGTAGTTTAAATGCTAGTAGTTTTAAGTAGTTGGTAAGGATA
>NW_024820003.1:0-1897 GCF_019175285.1 Sceloporus undulatus | reverse complement strand
AGAACAGTGCTGTAGCTTTAGAGGACTCCCTTGGAGATTTTCTTAGGTTGAATAATAGAGGCCAGCAAACCTATCCAACAGAATTCATAAAGATGTCTCCTGATCCTGAACATTTGATGAAGCCTCGCCCTCCCTCCAGTCCATCTGCCTTGGTCCAGGCCTTGGAGGAAGAGAGGAACTGCTGGACCTCTTACCCTTTCCCTCCACCACTCCCTTCTCCTTCTGTGTCATGTCTTTTTAGATTGTAAGCCCGAGGGCAGGGAATCGTCTAACTAAAAGATTGTATGTACAGCACTGTGTAAATTTACAGCGCTTCATAAATAAAGGTTAATAATAATAATAATGAAATTGCACTCCATTTTTTGGACATCGAAAAATATAACATTATAAAATATATTGTATTTTATTGTTGTAACCTGCCCGGATTCTTCTTGATTGGGTGGGCTAGAAATAAATCTATTATTATTATTATTATTATTATTATTATTATTATTATTATTATTACAGAAAATTTGGGGAGAGTGTGCTTGTTTGTTTTTTTGCTGCAGCCATAGTTTTAACCCAGTGTCTCCTTGCTGTACTATCTCTCTGTGTGTGTCCCACATAGGATAATTCAAAAGTGTGTGTGTGTGTGTGTGTGTGTGTGTTTTCCACATAGGATCATTATACTCTGGAGTGTATAATGAAGAATGGCCAGGTCATGACTACAGCAGCAGGGAGATTAGTAATTTACAAACCAAGGATGAGGAATGCATAGCCCTCCACTTGTTGTTGGGCTATAACTCAGATCACTCTTGGAACATGCAGTCCAACAGCAACTGGAAGGCCAGACATTCTCAGTTGCTTCATACCTCATAGTGAACTGAATATAGTGAACTGAATAGTGCTAATTTTGTATTCCAATTGGCTATGATTAGTACAAGGTCTGTATTGGTGGCCAATCAGTTTCTTCGTAGGCTCCAACTTAAAATCTTTCAAATCCTTCTTCTTCTGCCCCTTATTGATATTATGTCAGATTTTGGATTATATCCTTTGACTGCTTTTGTTACATCTCTCCTCACTACTAATGCCACCTCATTTCTTAGATTAACTCAGTAAAACACTGAGTAAAACACTGTGTAATTATCTGATTCAAAATGTCCCATTCCTGTCTACTTTAACTTGCTCACGTCAAGTATTGCAATGTTTACACATTCCATTTCTTGTTTTCCTCTGTCTACCTCCCCTGAGTCATACTTCTAATAGTCTATATTCCTGTAATATGTGTTGCACAGGTTTGGATTGTCTTTTTATCTCTGAGAATGTCAACAGCTGAACATCCATTCTGTTTGTGTCAAATTGCATCATTAGCCACAATGCTACTTGGAGTTGTCCTCTTCTGTACCCCAGTTGCTTGCTGACTGCCTTCCAACCTTGGTGTGCCATGTTCTAGCACGATCTCTCATTTCATTTTGGATTGTCTCATTATAGAGGTATCCTGGTAAAATACATTCAAGAGGAGGTTTACCATGCCTCCATCTATGCAATACTAACAAGTGTTAGCTATGCGCCACTGCCATTGTCTCTAAGAGATCCTCTGCAGTGTCACTTCCACCACCCCACTATTGCTGCTGCCCAGTAGCTTTTTGGGACATTTAGTATGGCTCCTAAGCAAAAGCCAATGTGACATGGGAAAGGCCCTTCTAGCAGCACTACTACTATCAGTATAGGCTCTTGCTTCACAGGGACATGCAATCCCACAACTGTGCAAAGGTGAGATAATAAATTATTTATTGTATTAGCTACTATAATAATGTAGATAATCAAATATTTTGTACTGAACTGTATCTAGAGCTTATTTTTACTAACCAGTAGATATGAAGAAGTGTACCTTTACTTAAACACATAAACAGATGGT
>NW_024820002.1:0-1897 GCF_019175285.1 Sceloporus undulatus | reverse complement strand
AAGCAACTCCAGGGCTGGAGTATTTTGGGAGCAACCAGACAAGCCCAAAGTCCTACTAGCAGCCCAACCTAGAGTAGTCCCATTGCACCAAAGAGGGGAGCTTTTTAATGCAACTGCACAATTTTTGTGAGACATTCCTGGGATAATGGCACTTTAGTCACGACATCGTGTGAAAATCTTAATTGCCAATGCACAATTTTCACAGGATAAACTCCATTTAAACTTCCAGCTGTTCCTGTGTGATAAACTCCATATACAGCCTTTATCCCAAGGCTGTTTGCAGACAATGGCATCATTACGGAGGTGAAGGGGATGGGGACCACACCGAGTGACACCATCAGAGAGGATGACACTGAAATGTCCGTCTATAAAACCTTCGCACACAGTTATAACCATAGAGAGGAGGGGCGGGAAGACCAGCCAAGCATCTTTTGGGGTGTGCATGGAGGGGAGGAGTAACTCAACTTTTTAAACAGAGAGCAAGAGAGAGTGGTTGTCCTCACAGCCATCAATTAATGGCCAAACTGGGCTTTGAACCCTGGTTTCTGGAGCTGCAGTCCAACATTGAAACCACTCCACCATGTTGGCTCTCCTTAGTGACACAAGCAAGTGTAAGCCCACTTTAGTCTTTTATTTTTTTTGTCATTGCAATGGATGGTTTTCTCTTCCACTCTGTGCAACAACAATAACGCCCCAAACCCATGTTTTTGTTGAGATAGCCTCCCTTGAATGGCCATTTTGTGGTTGTTGGAGAGTGGGTCGGAGAAACATCTGACTATGCCAAACATAGTCCAATGACCTTGTATACCAAGCTCTTGGTGGACAATACTATGGGTTTGCATCTGGCTATGAGGGATTCTGGATATTGTTGTCCAAGAAGGATCTTCCCAATGCTCCAGTAACAGCCTTAGCCTCCATCAGCCTGAGAAACTCCATCATCTGAGTCCTCCCTCCTCATCCTCATCCTCTTTCTTGCTTTCCAAATACTTTTTCTGCGTTCCATGTCTGGTCGGATTGCGTGTTCTGCTGCCTTCACGTCGCACCTGAAAGCCATTTAGCAGAGCTCTCAAGCAATCATCATTTTTGCGCCGGGCCGCACCAATTCAGCGGCGTCTGTTAGAAACATTAAGCCGCGCAACTGATCGGTCTCCCCACTATAGCCTTCGGCAGTCTGTCCCAAGCACACTTTTATTTAATCTGCACTGGGTTCTCTCTCTCATATTCTCTCCAGGGAAGAAACATATTTATGGACTTTTTAGCCACACCAGACTATACATTGTTCCATCCTTCTTGGCAAGAAAGAGGCTGGGGAACGGCTCGTCCGTTCTCAAGATGTCGGTTTCAACTCCATTCTGTGTGAGGAGAAGAACGGAGGAGATGATTTGTCTTGGCCAGCTGCCCCTCAATGAGCTCAGCCCCAAAACCCACACTGAAAATGCTTCTGGATTCGGAGAGGCGACTCAGGCTCAGGCTGGGAAGCCAGATGCTCCAGGCCAGGCATGGCTCTCTTTTCCTATCCTGGAGATGCCCTCTTGTGGAAGGCCAAGGTGTTTCCTTGCTCACTTTCAATACTAGTGTCAGAGGAAAATCCATTGTCATTTGACAATTTGTTGATGTCAGGTGCCTTTAAGTCATTTCCACCTTATGTCAATCCTAAGGTGACTCTATCATGGGGTTTTCTTGGCAAGATTTGTTCAGAGGATGTTTGCCTTCACCTTCCTCTGAGGCTGAGAGAGTGTGACATGCCCAAGGTCCCCCAATGGGTTGATATGGCCGAACTGGGAATCGAACCCTGGTCCCCACAGTCCAACACTCTATGTCCAGAGTCTCCAGAGTCATAGTCCGTATGACATGCTGGCTCTCACCATAGGTTTACACACTCACAGAATAACACAGG
>NW_024820001.1:0-1897 GCF_019175285.1 Sceloporus undulatus | reverse complement strand
GGAAACCCACTGGGTGACCTCAAGCAACTCATACTCTCTCAGACTCAGGCAATAGCAAACCCCCTCTGAACAAATTGTCCCAAGAACACTCTGTGATAGTTTCACCTTAGGGTCACCATAAGTCAGCATTGCCTTGAAGGCACACAACAGCAAGTATCATACAGACCCATAATGGCATAGTGGTTTGAGCATTGGACTAGGACTCTGGAGACCAGCGTTCAATTCCCGCTCGACCACGTAAACCCCCTGGGTAACGGTAGGCAAGTTACACTCCTTCAGTCTCAGATGATGGCAATGGCAAATCCCCTCTGAACAAATCTTGCCAAGAAAACCCCATGATAGGGGCCCCATGACATGAAGGCACACAACACACACACATCATGCAAGACACTACAGGTATGACTGAAACAAAGAGCCCGAACAGACAGGCAAAATAAAGCTGCTTCGGCTCACTTTGGAAGTATGCTGTTTAAGTGACACACATCTTAAGAGGCCAAAAGCTGCGCCAAAACTGCGCTCCAGTCCTTAGGTCTGGAGCATGGTTTTGGCGCAGCTTCTAGCCTCTTAGGACACATGCATCATTTAAACAGCACACTTCCAAAGTGGCCCAAAGCGGCCTTATTTTGGCCTGTCTATTCAGGCCCAAAGATACCTATCTAAAAAGCCTATACACATACAAATGCATGTTTCTTGTATTTTCTCTTCTTGTGTTATTACGAGAGAAAATATATTTAGACTTGTTTCATTTTTCTTTGTGGAGTAGGTATTTTGTGTTTCTTTATTTCCCAGCAAAAGCCAGGGTAAAATTCTGGTACTCAGTCAAGGCAATAGTTTTGTAACTGTTTAAAGGGTTGTAATTATGAATCATTTCTCCTTTCACTAATGATTCCTTGGGCAACTTCTCCCTTTTTATAGATCCATGCTTTCAAGGCTGTGTGTTGTACCAAGACAGAAAAGATTGGGTCATATTTTTATTGCTTATTGTAATCCCATCTTAAATTAGTTTGTGTCCAGTTGATTTAAGATATTGCAGTGCCCCTGTCTTTTTTTTAAAAAGCTTCAACTTCCTTTTGGGTGTTCGTGTTCAGACTGAAAAATGGAACTGATCATTGAGTTATATTTATCTTTTTTTAGCAAGAAAATACCCATGAATACAATACAGGATGAATGATTTACCTCCCAAGCTCTACAGGCTAAATATCCTCATATATCACTGTTTGTTAATGATTGCAAAGCCGTTAACAAAATTTAAAGCAAGAAGGAAAACAGTAAATAAATATAGGAGCAGCTGACAAATACACAATTTTCTTTTGTCTTCTATGCTTCTTAGTTTTTTGACCAAAGTGCTTGAGAGGCTTCCTGCTCCCTTTCTCTGGGTATCACACACAACACTACCTACACAAGGGCATCTACTGTTGTTACATTTTGCATGTGCATATCTGCTTGCTTCACTCAAACTGGGAGACATATAAAGCCTGAAATCTCTCTGGAAGCCAGGATGATCAAACTGAGGCTGTTGTATTTTGGCCACATCATGAGAAGGCACAACTCATTAGAAAAGGTGTAGTGTGACGGTGACAACCTGACACTGTCTTTAAACCTTTCACTGCTTTTTAAATGTGTGCCACCGCTGTCACCAATTATGTGAAGGTGATGTCCATTATCCCACCAATTCTTCACCGCGAGGCTCGAATGCAGGACTCTCTTAAGTGTCTCCTGCACTACACATTTACAGTGCTATAGAAATAAATAAATAAATAAAGAAATAAATAAATAATAGCACTATAACACTCTTTAGATGCCAGAACTATAGATGTGCAGAGTTCTGTCTATCTATGTATATATTTCTCTGTATCTGTCTACAACACACATACACACACCACTGAATCAGCAAGAC
>NW_024820000.1:0-1897 GCF_019175285.1 Sceloporus undulatus | reverse complement strand
CGGTGCTTTTTGGCCATTTGTGTGTGGCCTTAGGCATTATAAGTCCCGACGGGTAACATTTAAGGACTCTGGATGCTGGTCTACACCCTTCAAAGGTACTGTAGCTGCAGCTGATATATCCGCTAATGCTATTTTTGATTACGCAGCACATTCTGGTGGTAGGTTTGTGTTACCATGCCTTGAGCTCTACAAGTGTAATATATTGCTCTAGTTGTTATATGGGGCTGAAGTGAGGGTCCACTCAGACGTGTCAGATTTTGACTCAATACAGCATAAATTTCTAACAATAGCTCTGGGAGCCCCCAAATCTTCCCCCAAGGCTATCATATATATGGAATCTCCATGCTGTTCAGTTAAAAAGTTGGCTCAGAAAACAGCTATTTATTATTGACTCAAGATAATTTTTCAGTTGGTTTCCCATTCAGTCTTAGTGGCATATGAAGAAAAGGGCCCAGACTGTCATCTTAAATCCAGTTTGGGATTTTCAACCTACTGGGTGGCAAAAGCTACCGTGGTGCTCAACTGGAAATAGCAAGGCCCTCAGCTGATATTGAAAATGCTGCACTAATGGATAATTGCCATTCCATTACTTTTTATAAAAATTTCACCATTTACCCTGGAAGATTGTCCCCTTATTTAGCCTTTTCTTGACCACATGACCTTAAGATTGTTTCCTGGAACATTCTTCGTATTTGGACTTGGGAACCCAGTACCTTAACTTGATTGGTCAGTTGCAATCTGCTTCTAAACAAGTTTGTATTGCATCCTTAACACTGAAAATTCAATTTTCTAAGCAGATGTCTGATCCACCCCCAAGTCACAACTTTCCCCCAATCAGCACTTCACTTCTGGAACTGGAATAGTATTCCCCTCTGCAACCCAAAAGTCGCTAGGGCCCTCCGTTCTGGTAGTCAAGGTCTTCTGTCCCAGCCCAGGGTTTCCTCTGCCCCATCCCGGATTCGCCCCTTTTCACTTGCTGTCCCTCACTCTTGGAACCTTCTGCCCCCGCAAGCAAGAGCCATCACTTCTTTATCCAGCTTCAAAACGGAGTTGAAAACCATCCTGTTCAGAGAAGCCTTCCCAGGCATTGGATAATTGTCGTTTACTATTTGATGTTCTTTTGGTGCCTGTTTATCGAATCATTTCCTGTATTGCTATGTACTGTATATGTATTATCCTACTTGAGAGTATGTATTTCCCTGGAAGAAGATTAACCATCCATTATGAAGCCAAGCCCTCCCTCCAGTCCATCTGCCTTGGTCCAGGCCTTGGAGGTAGAGAGGAATTGCTGGACCTCTTACCCTTTCCCTCCACCACTCCCTTCTCCTTTTGTGTCATGTCTTTTTAGATTGTAAGCCCGAGGGCAGGGAACCGTCTAACTAAAAAGATTGCATGTACAGCGCTGTGTAAATTTCATAAATAAAGGTTAATAATAATAATAATATTCACTACCACCTTTTGTATCTTAGTTGTTGCGTTTATGCATGTCTTGCATGAATGTTGAATTCCTCTAAATTAATGAACTAAACTGATTTTGAATCTGCTGTCTGGAGTTCTTGGTTTGGAACCATTATACATAGGCTAAATTCTGGCTTAAACATTATGCAGAGCCCTCTTGCAATCTCCTATTGAGCTAAATTCCTATCCCCCTTTGAATACAATTGTGGGTGCCCTCCATGGACCGTAGCATTTTGGGTAACAACTAGAGAGAACCCCTCAACAGTGAATTGTGCAGCCTCAGAAAGTGGCAGAGACTCATTTTTTGGAGGTTTTTAAAGTCTGTATGTCAATCTGTCAGAAATGCTTTGTCTGCATCTTCTTGCATTTTAGGGGGTTGGAACAGATGACCTTTGTGGTCTCTTCCAACTCTACAATTCCATCATTCTGTGATCTTGGA
>NW_024819999.1:0-1897 GCF_019175285.1 Sceloporus undulatus | reverse complement strand
AGCGAGCTGTAGTCAATGGAGGAGGGAGTGTCAAGAATCAACAATGAAACAATCAACAATAAAATATGTAAACCAAACAACTGTGTAATTTATTAACAGTGTCAAGGTTTCAAGATTTAGTGCATGGCAGAGAGTAACACCGCCCTCCCAAAAGCTGCTTCATGCCTGGCCCTGGCGTCCAGCCTATAGTGTTTAATAAATGTTGATGGCTGGGACCAGACAACAGCTTTGCATACAGGCTTGAGTGAGATCCCTGTTAAAAAAAGCCGAGGATGCTGCTACTGCCCTGGTTGCGTGGGCTCTAACCTGCCCTGGCAAGGGCTTACCCGCCAGTTCGTAGCAGAGGTGGATGGTTTTGGACACCCATTTGGAGAACCTCTGCGGTGAAACTGGCAGCCCCTTTTTGGCTTCGGAGTAACACACAAACAGTCTCTCCGAACGCCTGGAAACAGACATTCTGTCCAAATAGAATGCCAGTGCCCTGCGGACATCCAGGGCATGGAGCTGACGTTCAGAGTCTGTGGTCGGGTTAGGAGCCAGAGTGGGCAAAATAATGTCCTGGTTCATATGAAAAACAGACACCACCTTTGGCAAAAAAGTGATGTCAGTACGGAGAACCACCTTGTCTTTGTGGAAACGGAGAAAGGGTTGGTCCATTCTAAGGGAACACAGTTCACCAGCCCGTCGGGCTGATGTTATAGCTACCAGAAAGGCTGTCTTCCAAGTTAGAAGTCTAAGGTCCGTGGTAGCTAGGGGTTCAAAGGGCTTGGAGACTAGACGAGCCAGAACAGTGTCTAGATCCCACTGTGGCGGGGGGTCGAGGACCGGCGGGTGCAAATTATTAAATCCCTTAAGGAATCTCTTTATAAGAGGGTCCTTAAATAAGGAGGATTTGTCCCGAAACAAATAGTGTGAAGAGATGGCGGACAGGTAGCATCTAAGAGAGCTGAAGGAGAGACCTGCGTCAGCCAGTGTCATGAGGAAGTCGAGGACTATTGGGATAGAAACCCGGGATGGTGTAACATCCCTGGTCTGTAGAAAGGAAAGGAACTTGTCCCATTTGTAGGCATAGGACCTTTGGGTAGACAGTCTCTGAACTGCCCTAATTATATCTTGTACTCCTGGTGGGAGTGAAGTTAGGATCGAATCCTCCATGCCACCAATGGGAGAGACTGCATCTCTGGGTGGTGAACTTGCCCGTCGTGGAGGGAAAGTAGGTCGGTCCGGTGCTATAGGCGAAGGTGATCTTGGGCCCGTTGAAGCAAAGGGGCAAACCATGGTTGTCTGGGCCACCACGGGGTGATCAGGATGGCATCCGTGGAGTCTGTCAACATTTTTGCAAGTACTCTGGTCACCAGTGGGAAGGGGGGGGGGAACGCGTAAAGGAAGTGGTTCGCCCATTGAAACTGGAAGGCATTTCCCAGAGAGCCTGGTGCACGAACCCTTGAGCAGTACTTGTTCAGTTGGGCGTTGCTGGGGGAAGCAAATAGGTCCACCGTCGGCGTGCCCCACCGTTGAAAGAGGGAGGAAACTACGTCTGGGTGTAGTTTCCATTCGTGGCATGTCGTTGGAGATCTGCTCAGTTGATCTGCCAGGTCGTTTTCGTCCCCTGGGAGATGGATGCACTGAAGTAGGATGCTGTGATGAATACACCACTCCCAGACTTGAAGTGTGATGCCTAGGAGAGTCCTTCATCTCGTACCTCCTTGTTTGTTGAGGTAGTACATAGTCGTGGTGTTGTCTGTTAGGAGGAGCACCACCTTGTCGAAGAGTAGACTCTGAAAGGCCCTGAGTGCTTTTTCTACCGTCAGCATCTCCAATGCGTTGATGTGGAGACTTGATTCCTTGCAAGTCCATTTGTCCTTGACGGTTAGGCCCATCGTGTGGGCTCCCCATC
>NW_024819998.1:0-1897 GCF_019175285.1 Sceloporus undulatus | reverse complement strand
CCAAAAAATTTTTTCGTAACCCGAAAAAACATTCGTAACCCGGAACAATTATTTCCTATGGGATTTTTTTGTATCCCGGAAATTTCGTAACCTGGGTATTTCGTATCCCGGGGTACCACTGTATAAGCAATTCTAAATTATATGTTAAATACTCACTCCCTGAATGGAGTGAGTATTTAACATATAAGGAAAAAGCAACATGGGATATACAGTGAAAGAAATAAAACTTGTATGTGAGAGTCAGAATGACTCAGCAGAAGCAATTAGAAGCCACACAGGTGTAAATAGGTAATGCAATTTACAAGTCCCAAATGCCAAGGACAGAAATGCAAAGTGGTTAATTGAACACACCTGAAAATTGTTAAAGTGGACAAGGTGAAATGATGAAATCATTAATTGTGGGATGAACCAAGAGAACCAATGAAAATGGTTGTACACGCCCACTGGGTGGAAACAGACAACAGTGGGTGGTATTTTGCAATGCCTATAATAATGGCTATGAATCCCAATGTATTTTGTGGGTAGTAGTTGTGGAGGAGTATTGGAGTTGTGTTGGATAGTTTTGGAGCTGTATATAGTAGAATAAAGTAGATCTTTTATATAAGACTACTGAGTTGTCTGGTGTCTTGGGTGAAGATACAAGAGCCAGCTGGATCCTGAAGAAGTGTGAAGACTTCTGTGGAAGCAAGAGTGAGAAGGCTTGGAGAGTTTGTCAGGGTCTTCAGCCTATTCTCTGTAACACTGCTGCTTTAGAGCAAAGCTTTAACCACTGACCAAAACTGGTCAGCGCCGGTGTGTAACAAGGTGGTGAGTTCGAGCCTGAGGTGAAGAGCTACAACTCCCATCATCCCTGACAGTAATGACATGTGATACTGATTTGTACAGTCTACCCAATGAATCCATGAGACGACTACAAGGCCTACAAGTAAAAACAATTTGGATTAAAGAAACATTTACAGGATAGAGAGGAAATACACAAATTAGATGAGTGATAGGAAATAAGAGATAAGAATGAATTCCTTGTGATCCTTTGTAGAACAGTGTTTATTCCGCCTACAGTCTTCTAGACTGTACAGACAGATATGGGAGCCTGATATGGAAATATTTATTTACCTACCCATCATACCTAAAACTGGGTTCTTGTCTAAAGCTCTAAACCCATTTGGGACTTTGCTTTCATTGAGTCCTGTACAAATGCAAATTAAAGTGAGATTTTACATATGCCTAAATACAGATAGTGTGAAAGCCATTTACACGCCCTTCTGAATATTGTGTCCAGTTCTGGGCACCACAATTTACAAAAGACGTTGGAAAAACTGCAGCGTGTCTAAAGGCAGGTGACTAAAAAGGTGAAGGATCTGGAAACCATATCCTATGAGGAGAGACTCAGGGAGCTGGAGATTTTTAGCCTGGAGAAGAGAAGGTTAAGAGGTGAGTTGATTGCCCTGTTTATTTGAAAGGATATTTAATTTGAAAGGATGTCATATTGAGGAGGGAGCAAGCTTGTTTTCTGCTGCTCCAGAGACTAGGACCCAGAGCAATGGATGCAAGCTACAGGAAAAGAGACTCCACTTCAACATTAGGAAGAACTTCCTGACAGTAAGGGCTGTTTGATAGTGGAACACACTTCCTAGGAGATTTTGGTGGAGTCTTCTTCCTTAGAGGTCTTGAAACAGAGGATGGATGGCCATCTGTCGGGGATGCTTTGATTGAGATTTCTTGCATGGCAGAAGGAGGTTGGACTGGATGGCCCTTGTGGTCTCTTCCAACTCTATGATTGTATGTTACATTATTGTATTGTAATATTATAAAATATTACAGACACAGAGAGAGAGAGAGAGTTGGCCCTTAACTTTCATGAGGTTGGGGTGTAGATATTTCCAGACACCCCCCCCCC
>NW_024819997.1:0-1897 GCF_019175285.1 Sceloporus undulatus | reverse complement strand
TGAAAACACTATCTGAAAACTACAGTTTTCAAGGGCCTCATTTTTCATGGACTCCAGCTGTAAACATGCCCTGACCGGTGTGGGACCATGGCAACCAGATGCCATGGTCTGCAATAGAGTGACAACAAGGAGTGATTTTTTGCACTCCTTTTGTGGCCAAGTTCAGGCAACCTTAGGAAGTCACAGCTCAGCTTCAGATCAATCCGAGGGCATGCATAATCTGAAGACCATGCCCCTGGATCGGCCCGAAGCCAGCACTTTTGGCCCGTATGTTTCAGGCCAAAGTCTTTCTCACACTGAAAAGAAAATGCAGAAATTGCTTGTTGCTTCGTTTGAGAATAAAACTGGGATAGAATTACATCCCTACTTTTCTACACACAGTGCTGTTCTTAAACAACTTTACATGTAACATGTAGCTGAGTCCACAAAAACTAAACAATAATTAATTATTAGTATATATTATAAGAAGCTTGTTTCTAGCCCATTAAATGTCATGTCACTTTGATAAAATGTATATTTCCATCATCTGTCTTCCTTCTTTCTTTTTCAGAAAACATTTTTCCCCTATTGCAAGATCACCTTGCACAGCATCTTCTTAGACATAATACTTTTAAAATATGACACCACCTTCCAAAGCTAAATTTATGGCTGATCGAAACAGCTGGAGGAAATGTTAAGGGCAGAATTGTACAGATAATATTAAACTTGGCTTTCTTTCAGTTTCTTCTGCAGATTTTTATTTCATAAATTTTCTTTCTCCTCCCTTCTGCTGTAGCTTTGAAGCCTTAGGAAATCCAAGAGGGTTCTTTTATCATACTACTAAAATATCTTTCAGATATTCAACTCTATTACCTATGACAACTCAGTTCCACATGGAATCCTAAATGTTCTGACTCAGACATCAATTATAATTGTGCTGATGTACTGACATTTCTAAACCATTTACAAAGTTGTTTGTTAGACCTCTTGACCCCATATTTGAAATGATTGAATAATTCAAAAATACTTCTTTATCTACAAGAGGCTGAATATGTTTTATCAAAGTCATGTTTTTTTTCTCATTCCCTGTTCTTATACTGAATTCTTGAATTATGGTAAGAATTATAGAATCACAGCATGACAGAATTGGAAGAGACCACAAGGGCCAACCAGTCCAACCCCCTGCCATGCAGGAATTCACAATCAAAACATCATGGACAGATGACCATCCAACCTCTGTTTACGGACCTCCAAAGAAGAAGACTCCACCACAGTCTGAGGGAGTGTGTTCCACTGTCGAACAGCCCTTACTGTTAGGAAATTCTTCGTATTGTGGAGGTGGAATCTATTTTCCTGGAGCTTGCATCCATTTTTCCTGGTCCTGTTCTCTGGAGCAGCAGAAAACAAGCTTGCTCCCTCCTCAATATGACATCCCTTCAAATATTTAAACAGGGCTATCAAATCACCTCTTAACTTTCTTTTCTCCAGGCTAAACATCCCCCGCTCCCTAAGTCTTTCCTCATAAGGCATGGTTTCCAGACCCTTCACCATTTTGCTTGCCCTCCTCTGGGCACACTCTAATTTGTAAACATCTTTTTTGAATTGTGCTGCCCAGAAGTGGGCACAGTATTCCAGGTGAGGCCTGGCCAAAGCAAAATAGGAGTCCAAATAGACCACAAGTTGAACATGAGTCAACAGTGTGATGCAGCAGCTAAAAAGGCCAATGCAGTTTTAGGTTGCATCAGTAAAATATAGTGTCTAGATCAGGGGTAGGCAACCTTTTGGAGCCGGGGGCCGGGTTGGTGTCCCTCAGACAAGTCGGGAGGCCGAAGCCGGGGGGTGGAGCTTCCACCATCTGGGGCGGGGCTGCATGCTGGGGGCGGAGCTTCCACCCTCTGGGGTGGAGCCACCCTCCGGG
>NW_024819996.1:0-1898 GCF_019175285.1 Sceloporus undulatus | reverse complement strand
AAATTATGCTTAGGAAAGGATATTAAATCTCTAGGAGCTCTATGTTCCAGTGTGAGATGAGCTGCAAAGTCATCTGTAACATGATTGGGATCTCCACCAGGTAATGCTGCACATATTGGACAAATCTGAAATAATAAAAGGTAGAAAATCAATTTGAGCAAAAGTCTTCGACAGCAACAGTTAACTAATAGGAATAAACACATCTGGGAACATAGTTTCTCTCTGCAGCCATAGTGAGAAATAAGTAGACTTCCTTCAGTTTCATCCTCCAGTTCATGATGGTGATCAGGACCAGCCTTACAATAAATCAGGGTCAGTCAATCCCCAACCACTCAACCATTCACCAGAACTTTCTTCTTGCTGCAATACCTTATTCTTCCCTACTATCCAGACACAAGGAGGAAGCCACTATGGCATGTGCACACACATCACTGCCTTTTATATAGTGGACTATATCTGGATAATCTGTTTTATAATTGTATAGTTGTTGTTTTTTAAATCTGCATCACTCCATCCTTCTCCTGTGTATGCCTGTGTGTATTTTTCAACTGTATACCTTTGGTAGAGCTGGCTGCTTTTTGTTGTTTTACTTATAAAACATTATGTACATCTATAATGCTATACAAATAAGCAAGCAACAACAGTACAGTAATTCTAAAGAGGGAAGACAAGGCATCAATGATGAGTATTTCATTATTTCTTCATAACACAGGCCTAATTTCAGGGGTATTTTTTCCAACTCCAACACAGCACAATGAAGTCATTCCACCTCTTATTAATAGAGCTGCTTTCTCATTTTCTATGTTTACCAGAATCTGATGAGAAGGAATGAAATAGGAGAGTGTCCATCCACTAGCAGAATAGACAATATGGAAAAGTTGATATGAAAATATGAAAAGTGGGAAAGTTTCCCCTTCTCCTCTGCCCATCCCAGATCTGTTCTTGAAGATGGGGGAACCTCTGGGGACTACCTGGAGCAGAAAGGAAAGAAGAATCCCTGCTGCACAAGTGCAATACAGCAGATGGAACCCAGACAGAAGATCAATCCAGGCAACTGGGGCACATCCTTCTAAATATAGCCTCTGATGTCAGAGGCAGCACATGGAATAACTTTCCCCACCCTACTCCAGGTAAGCAAAGAGACAGGCAGCCTTCAGATGGGGAGGTCTTCATTCTGGAGACAACACACTTAAGCTGCTTCTCCTTTCCAGGAGCAGATGAAAACAGAAACAAACTCTTTGTCCTTCTAATATTACTGGGCTACTTAAGCATGGAAGGCTTTCAGCCAGCCACAATTCTAGAACTATAGCAGTTTGAACCTTTTGTCTGGGTTCTGTGGAGGTGCGAGGGTAAACTTGCTAAACACATCTCAAGTTTTAAAAAGTCCCTCTTTGGGGCTAACATTTATTTTAGTTTCTAAGGCAGTCTGAGAACACTGGTGTTAACATATGTGTTAAATTGTATTACAACGTATCTGGGGATTAATAGTTTTGAGGAGGCTGTCTGAGGTCCAAAACACACTGCAGAAATAACCCAGTTTGAGTCCGCTTTAACTGCTCTGGCTCAGTGCTAGGGAGTCCTGGGAATTGTAGTTTATCATAGCACCAGAGCTCTCTAACAGAGAAGGATAAGTGTCTCACAAAACTGCAGTTCCCAGAATTCCCTAGCATTGAGCCAGGTCAGTTAAAGTGGTCTCAAACTGGATTATTTCTGCAGTCTGTTTTGGATTTTAAAATATAATCCACAACTTGGCTCCAATCTTTGCTGAAACTAACAACTGCAGAAGAAGCTCATAACAAAAGAATAATCTTTCTATGAAATGTTTGGACCTTTGGTGTCTTCTCAGTGTCTTAATAGAGGACATATGTTCACAGTCATTCACTCCACATTTAAAAAAA
>NW_024819995.1:0-1898 GCF_019175285.1 Sceloporus undulatus | reverse complement strand
GTGCTCCTTACCTGAAGGATTGAGATGATACTGTTGTGACTTCAAGGTGGAGCTCTTTACCTGAACTATTTAAAGTGGCCCTTTGCAACCTCAGGCTGAAGCATTGAGACTGTCCCATTGTGATCTCAGAATCATAGACTCATAGAGTCTAGAGCCAGAAGAGACCACTAGGACCATCCAGCCCACCCCTGCCATGCAGGAACTCTCAATCAAAGCATCGCCGACAGATGGCCATCCAGCTTTTGTTTAAAGTTGTCCAGGGAAGGAGAATCCTCCACACTCCTAGGAAGGAGTATGTCAGTTAATTCCTCCTAATGTTGAAGTGGAATCGCTTTTCCTGGAGCTTGCATCCATTATTCCAGGTCATGTTCTCTGGAGCAGCAAGAAACAAGCTTGCTCCATCCTCAATATGACATCCCTTCAAATATTTAAACAGGGCTTTCATATTACCTCTTAAATTTCTCTTTTCCAGCCTAAACATCCCCAGCTCCCTGAGTCTTTCCTCATAGCGCATGGCTTCCAGACCCTTCACCATTTCATTTGGACTCCTTTGGACATGCTCCAGTTTCTCAACATCCTTTTTGAATTGTGGGGCCCAGAACTGGACACAGTATTCCAGGTGGGGCCTGACCAAAGCAGAATAGAGTGGCACTATTACTTCCCTTGATCTAGACGCTATACTTCTATTGATGCAGCCAAAAATCGCATTGGCCTTTATAGCTGTCACATTGCACTGTTGTCTCATATTCAGCTTGTGGTCTACTTGAAGTCCTAGATCCATTTTCATTCAGCCAGTTGCCCCCCATCCTGTATCTGTGCGTTTCATTTTCCTGCCCTTAATGCAGTACCTTACATTTCTCCGTGTTGAATTTCATTTTGTTAGCTTTGGCCCAGTTTTCTAGTCTGTTCAGGTCATTTTGAATTTTGATCCTGTCCTCTGGGGTATTAGCTACTCTTCCTAATTTGGTTTCATCTGCAAATTTGATAAGTATGCCCCCAATTCTGTCATCCAAATCATTGATAAAGATGTTGAATAGCACTGGGCCATGGACAGAGCCCCACTAGACACCCCACTGGTCACTTCTCTCCCGGATGAAAAGGAGCCACTGTGGAACATCCTTTGGGTTCTGCCAGTCAACCAATGACAAATCTATGTAACAGTTGCCTTGTCTAGCTTGTTTCATGTTTTTGTTTTACGTACTGTTTAATTTGGTTAACTGCTATTAAGGGACATAGCTATGAGATTCTATGATATGGGATGCACTATAAACCTTTTAATAAATGAACATGTATTTCAATCCTATATTTTCATATTATCAGACATAACTCCAGAGAGTGTTAGCCTTTTGGATACCAGAAGGTTCCTCTCCTTCTTCAGAGCAAGAAGCAACACTTCAGCTGCCTTCTAGAAGATAAAGCAAAAAGGCTTCCAAAGGAACTGAAGCCTTGGGCAAGTCACACTCTCTCAGCCTCAGAGGATGGCCATGGGAAACCCTCTCTGAAGGAACCTGCCAAGAAAACCCCTTCAGAGACTCCCATAAAATCACCATAAGACCTGGAAACAACTGGAAGGCACACACCAAGAACAACATTGGGAAATAGGGGCAAATCTTGCCTTGGGAAAGTGTTATGACTGGGCTCCAGTCAATGGAGGTCTCCTTCAGGCAGAAAAGGGAGGTTTATGCAAATGCAGAATGACATCACTGCTACGGAAGACTCTCTTGACCAATCAGAGAGCAAGTTAAAGGTTCTTCTGGAAGCTTCCGTGAGAAGGAGATATAAGGCCTTAGAGACCAAGAGACAGTTGGGGGAATTGTGTCAGTTGGAGATCGAGAGAGAGAGAGAGAGTTAGTCTTGGAAGTTAGTCTCAGAATTGGATGCTTGGGTTTATTTATTTA
>NW_024819994.1:0-1898 GCF_019175285.1 Sceloporus undulatus | reverse complement strand
GGTGAGAAAGAAAAGCTGTCCATTGTGAACATACTGCTACTGCCAGCTTACATGATAGAGAATGGCCATTTGACCTCAAGCTGAGGCCACCTGTTTGAAAGAAGGAAGCTGGCCATTGTGACCCTTCATCTTCCAGGTTGAAGGAGGTGGCCATTGTGACATTGCCTTGATGGTGCCTGACTGAAAGAGAGGGTGGTCTTTGCTTCATGATGGTACTGTCTTCCTAAAGAAGACACTTCTATCTGTACCCATACATTTTTGTTGTTATTGTTAACTGTCGTTGAGTTGACCTTGACTCATGGTGACCCTGTGGATTAGACATCTCCAAGATCCCCTGTCCTCAACTGTTTAGCTCAGGTCTTGCATCTCAGCCTGTAGCCTCCCTGATTGAATCTAAGCACCTGGCATACCGTCTTGCTCTCTTGCTATTGCCCTCCACCTTCCCCAGCATCATTGTCATTTCTAACAAATTATACCTTCTCATGATGTGTCCAAAGCATGGCAGTCTCAATTTAGTAATCTGACATCCAGGGAGAGGTCAGAATTTATCTGCTGTAGAACCCTTTTGTTTGTCTTCTTGGCCTTCCCCAGTATCCTTAGCAGTCTTTTGCAGCACCATCTCAAATGAGCTGATTTTCTTCCTATTGGGTTTCTTAACTGTCCAGCTCTCACATCAGATATGGGAACTCTTTGACCATGGAGTTTAGTGCACAGCTAATAAACCCTATTTACCTATTTTGAGTTACATTCAAAATCAGGATACATCTGGATATTACCGCGGTGTGAGGTTGCTGCAGCCCCGATCCAGCCATTAAATGGGCAGCTGCATGCTGCCTCTTAGGGGCAGTCTGGAGAGACCCTAAGTTCACAAAATACACATTTTATGTTTCCACATGCCAATCAGTATATTGTACAATGAGAAGCATAAGGATGCCATTCAATACTAATGATTCCAGTTCTAAGCCAATTCTTTTTAAAGAAAGTTCCACTGATTTCAGTAGAACCACCTTTCATGTAATTAGACTTCGGATTTGAAGACAAACAAGTGAAATGCAAAGGTGGCTTCATACTTCTTATGGAGTTTGTACAGCTTATATTCTTCAAAGCTTTGGGTAGATAAAAATATACACTGAGAAGTTTTATTAAAGTTCTCAGCGGCTAGAACCTTGAGTCATTTGACAGATCTTAAGTCAACAGACAACAGGCAACAAATATTTCATTTTTCAGTGGAGAAAATAAAATGGCATGTCCTTGCATGAGACATACTACTTTGAAATCAGCTATGTAGTCAGGATCCAATTATTTACTTTTATTGGGTGTCATTGCTTCTGCCAGAGATAGCAGGATTTTCTTTTTGTCCTTCCTACAGCCTTTTGCAACATTTAAAACCTGCTCTCAGGCTTTGCCAGCCTCACACAGCAGGTTTTTAGGGGGTGCTGGGGTGAAGGAAGAAGAACAGTTGCCCTGTCCTAGTTCCACTGAGGGGAGAAGCAGAATCTTCTGCAAGTACACCATCACATCTTGGCTGTGACAGAACTGAACTGAATGGAAATATGTTATCTCTCTCACTTTCTTCACTTTTTCTCGTCTTCCTGCAACACACATTGTTGGCCTGGGATAGCTAATTTTCTTTAGCATGATGTGGAAGAGAAAGTACATTTCATATGCTCTAGTGCAATGTTCTCTGAATGGAGATAGGGAAGAATTTCGAGTCAGAAAGGGTCTGGACAGTAAACAAATGTATACTAACTAACAAAAAAATGAGTGTGCCTGTGTTGAAGAGGAAAATGCTTATTTATTTCATTAGCATCTCTTGTTCACAAGGCATTGCTATTCCATCCCTGAAATGAGGTATGTCATGCCATCTATAATTCAGTGCTTGGAAATGTTACTTTTTT
>NW_024819993.1:0-1898 GCF_019175285.1 Sceloporus undulatus | reverse complement strand
AGTTTGGATGCAGTGGGGACCCCCTTGCAACCCACGTAATGTACCTGTTTGGAAAACAAGTCTGTAACAACCCAAATGGTGTCTTTGCCTTTGCTTTCTGGCAAGTCAGTAATAAAGTCCATTGCAATGTGTTGCCAAGGCCTAGATGGGGTCTCCACAGGTTGTAATAGGCCACTCGGCTTGCCTGTGTGAGGTTTGGCTCTGGCACAAATTGAACACCCCTGTATATAAGCCTCTACCTCCTTACGAGCTTTGGGCCACCAGTATTTTGAACTCAGGGTCAACCATGTTTTAACGAACCCCCAATGACCTGCAGCTTTGACATCATGGCAAAGTTCAAGCACTTTAGGCCTGCAGACTCCAGGCACATAGATTTTCCCATCTTTGGTCCATACCCCCTGTTCTGAGCATTGGAGTCCAGTCTTTAGGCTTGCCAACTCCTCATCAGTCTCATATCCCTCCAAAATTTCTCTCACTATGGGGTCTAGGGTTTCCAAGCGAGACTCCTGTTCTTTCTTGGTCTGGGAGCGAGTGGTCACCCCTAGCCCCAATTGTTTGGAAGAAAACAGAGTCTGTAGCTCCCCCCGTTCCTGTTGTCCTCGGCCATGCATTCTGGACAACCCATCGGCTAGCACATTGTTTTTGCCAGGAAAGAATTTTATGGTGAAGTTGAACTTGTAAAATTCTTTTGCCCACCGTCTCTGTTTGGGAGTCAAATGCTTGGGGGTTTGTAGGGCCTCTAAGTTTCGGTGATCAGTCCACACTTCAAATGGGTGTGGAGCCCCCTCCAAGAATTGCCTCCACACCTCCAACGCTCTCTTAATGGCATAGGCTTCCCGCTCCCAGCATGGCCAACCCTTTTGGGTCGAATCAAAGCGCTTAGACAAGTAGGCGCAAGGCCTCAGTTTGCCTTCGTTGTCCCTCTGCATCAATACTGCCCCCACGGCATCATCTGACGCGTCCACCTGCACCACAAAAGGTTGTTCTGGGTCTGGGTGCTTCAACACCGGCTCAGTGCTGAACAATTTCTTTAATTGTACAAAGGCCTCTGTGCACGCCCTGGTCCAGTCCACTTTAAATGAAGGTTTCATGCGGGCTGCCTGTTCCCCAGCACTTGCCGGTTCCCCAGATTCCCCCACCTTGGTTTTCAATAGGTTGGTGATGGGTAATGCAATTTGAGCAAAATTGGGAATGAACTGCCTGTAAAAATTCGCAAACCCTAGAAACCTTTGCACCTGTTTGCGGGTTTTTGGTTGCGGCCAATTCATGACATCTTGGACCTTGTGTGGGTCCATCTGCAGTCCCCTGGTGGATACTCTATAACCCAAGAACTCCAAGCTATCAGTATGGAATTCACATTTAGACAGTTTGACATACAGTTTGTTATCTAGCAGTCTTTGCAACACTTTGCGCACCAGTTTCACATGGCTGGGCAGGTCTGGGGAGTAAATGAGGATGTCATCCAAGTACACCAGCACCCCTTCATACAGCAGGTCCTGCAGCACTTCATGGATCAGCTGCATAAAACAAGAAGGCCCGCCCGAAAGGCCAAACGGGAGGACTAGGTATTCAAAAGCCCCTAATGGGCAATGGAATGCTGTTTTGTATTCATCCCCTTCTTTAATCCTTACTCGAAAGTAAGCATCTCTCAAATCTAATTTAGTGAAAATCTTCCCTGTGGCTAACCTGCTCAGCATGTCCTTCATCAATGGAAGGGGATACTTGCTACAGGTGCTGATAGCATTCAAGTTTTTATAGTCTGTCACCAACCGCAGGGACCCATCCTTCTTTTCCCTGAAAAACACCGGCGCCCCGAAAGGTGAACTGGAGGGCCGGATGAAACCTCTAGCTAGGTTTTTGTTAATGAACTCCTTCAATGTCACCATCTCCCTTGGGGT
>NW_024819992.1:0-1898 GCF_019175285.1 Sceloporus undulatus | reverse complement strand
TAGCACTGCTACAAATCTGGTGCTGGACAAGGTAGGATTCTAAAGTCAAGGCAAGACCCCCCCCCCCCAAATAAACCTCCCAGTGCTGAGACACTATTTAAAAAGACAGTGGTCACTTTAGATGCGGGAAAATTTCAGCTACCGGAAGACAACATGGAAATTCAGGTTTCAATGAACGATTGAAGAATGCCTAGGAATGTATCCCATAAGGGAAGAGAAACATCTGGCACAGAGCTTTTGTCCTAAAGCCAGGATCAGCTAGTAGCACAGGACTATTAGCACCATAATGTTATCATCATTCTTAGTAGTAGTGATGGTCCTCATTTTGTAATAAATATTGTGGATCTTACAATAAAAGAAGAAGAAAGAATTAACTTTGAACAGTTAATGAAATAGCAAAGATCTCTTTTGCCTCAATTAGGAGGGCATTCAGAACATAATTACAATTTTAAGAGATTCTAGCATTTTCCCCTAGCCTAATGAAGGAAAAATTCAGCTTCATGATCATCTGCAGTTAGTGAGGGGTTTGGATTTCAAATGAATTCCTTGCTAGCTATTAATGTTCTTCTTTGTTACAGAAATTTGACTTTGATTAAAAATAAGTCTGGTTTAACTGCTTCTGGATCAAGCTTTGGTGGTTTGTACAGACTCCCCCTCTTTTTTCTTTGTTTTAATTTTTGGTAGAGTTGACTTGCAATGGGCATTTCCTGAAATCCTACTAATTTCCAGTTTTCAGCCACAGACAGTATTGATGTCTAATATGTATAAAAAAAACCCCAAGCTCCTCTAACAGTGTAAAACTGAAAAAATATCCAGGCTCCTCTAACAGTATAGTTTGCTAACTCTTCACCCTTACCCATTTTCCTAGATTCACAGATTTTTTTTAGACTGACCCACCAAAATGTTCACTCTTCTTTTGCAAGAGACGTTGAAATTTCCCCTTCAGGAACACTTTACCTATCATGCTGGGAACTCTTTTTTTTTTTTAATATGTACAGTTTATAATAAAATGAATTCTGCTCTCTCACCTATTCCTGTTGGGGTGTTGATGGGTGTGTGGTGAGGTTTGTGAGTGTTCCCATAGCTTCAGCTATAGCATGACTGTTGGGACTTGGCAATATTGCCACAAAGACAGCAGGAGTGGTGTTGTCACCTTCTATGTTCTCCAGAATGATTTTGTTTTGAATGAGCATTTCTACTGAATATGCCTAGAGTCCAGGTAATGGCAGTTGGTGGTCTTCATATTAGTGGGTGCTGAATACATTCTGAGGTGGTATTTGCATAGGCCAGAAAACTCTAGGAGCAGCCCAGAGTATTCTGGCCCCAAAGCTGCCTCAACATCCCCCCTTGGGTACTCCGTTGTGATGCTGGGTTGCCAAGAGGAGTGGAAGATATATTATTTGGCCCATGTAAACACAGCCTGAGTTGTCGTTTGAATATAACTTAAAATTGTCCCCAAAATTAGTTAACTTCCTGAGAAAGTGCCATTAAAATTTGGACTAAAACCCAGAACAGATTCATTGTTCCACTGACATAGATTCATCTGCCACTGAATCCAAATTACATTAGGCTGATATTAAAGTATAAACTATGTATTGGGATCAGCCAAAATGTAAAAAATGTGTACAGCCCATATTGTGGTAAACTGTACAGCCGTGGGAAGGGAAAGTACATTGGAGAACATGCATTTGTATAAATGCATGTGGATCATGGATAAATAGCAGCTGACAGGAGAAGTCAGTTTATGAGTGATGAAAACAGGGAGAGACCAGAAAGCAATGGAGTTTAATGGGGGGGGAGAGAGGGGGTGCCAGTAAAGAAAAGCATTGTAGGTGTTTTTTTTTTTTTTTTAAAGGACTGCAATCCATTTTCTTCCCTGTCAAGGTACCATAATATCT
>NW_024819991.1:0-1898 GCF_019175285.1 Sceloporus undulatus | reverse complement strand
CTGTGTTAGCTAAAAACAGGAAAAGAGAAGAACCTCCAAATTGGGACAATTGGATGCTGAAATTACAAGAGTTGAGAGAAATGGACAGATTAACGTGTATGGTAAGAAACAGATCATTAGAAAAGGTAACCGAGGAATGGCTTCCAGTGGTACAGACTTGGGAAGTCAATTATGGAGTCAACCAAGTCATAATGTCATAAAAGGAGACGTTAGGGAATCTAGGTGTAAAAATCGGGATAGTCTAAGATTATAGTATTCTTTTGTTGTAAATCAAGAGATTGGCAAACTGTATGAAGTTTATGTAAATTGTATTGCTATAAGCGAAATAAAAATTTCAAAAAAAAAAAAAAAAGGCTATAACCAAGACCTTGTACTGTCCCCGGAAATTAATGGGCAGCCATTATAGGTGCGATATGGACACCTCTAGATATTCCAGTGACCAATTTGGCTGCCATATTTTGGATTAGTTGAAGTTTCCGTACTAAGTGCAAGGATAGCCCTATGTAGAGCTCATTGCGGAAATCAAGGCATGAAGTTATCAGCGCATGCATCATAGTTTTCATGTCCTCAGGTTCCAGGAAGAGACGCAGTTGGCGTATCAACCAAAGATGATAACAGGCACTCCTTGCTGTCACATCTATCTGAGCTGACATCTGGAGCGACAGATTCTGGAGCACCCCCAAACACAGTCCTTTAGGGGAAGTGCAACCGCTTCCAGGACCAGTTGGCAAACCTCCATGCCTGGATTAGGACCTCCAACAATCAGCACCTTCGTTTAATCTGGATTCAGTTTCAGTCTGTTTTTCCTCATTCAGCCCATTACTGCCCCAAGACATTCATTCAGAGGGGAGATGCCTTCCTTAGTTGACGCTGAGATATCTCTGGGTGTCATGAGGATACTGATAGCATCCCGCCCCATGCCTCTGGATCTCTCGCAGCGGTTTCATGTAGATGTTAAACAGCATTAAAAGAAAGCATCCTTAAAGTTGTGCATAGATGGTACCTGACACCATGACAACTTGCAGGCCTTACTAAGAGCCCCATCTCATGCTGTTGGAGAGGATGTAATACTAGAGGTACCTTCCTGCGCGTGTGGTCCGATTGTCCAAGTGTATTTGCATTTTGGCATTCAGTAGTTAACTTAGTTTCAGAAATCAGTGATCAAAATATCGTCCCTTCTCCAGAACTTTTATTGCTTTCAATGTTTATTAATGAAAACAAGACATTACACAATAAAGACATTGTGGCATTTTTGTTGGCTTTGGCCAGGATTGAAATTGCCAGGGCTGGGAAAACTGGAAAGGTCAATATGACTCATTGGTGGTCTCGATTTTGGGATTTTTTGGTTTATGGAAAAGCTGACTGATCAATCTAGAAGGTTGCGGGGTGGACTCTTCCTCTGCCTTTTGAAGAACGATGGTCCCACTTATATCTGATCTCAACAACATTGGAGCAGAAGTGGGTCTTCCTTTGTAATAGGATTCCCTTTCGATGACTGAACTGGTGCAAAGAAGGTATCTCTGTCTTCTGAGTCCATCCCTGTTTTTATGTAATGCTGCCCTTTTACATCCCATGTGACCTTGAATTTTTGAAGTTGGTTTTTAAGGTTTAAGAAAAAACAGCATTAGTGACAGGATGACGCCCCAAGAAACACCAGATTTAAGCTCCCTTTTGGAGGAGCAACTGTCCCCAAGCATCTCCATCTGGAATCTGCCTGAGAGATAGGACCAGAACCACCGCAACGCATTGCCCCTGATCCCCAGTTGCCTCAAGCTTTCCATAAGGATGCCATGGTCGACTGTATCAAAGGCCGCTGTGAGATCCAAAAGCATCAACAGGGTCACATTTCACATGTCGATGCTCAAGCAAAGATCATCTACTAAGGCGACCATAACAGT
>NW_024819990.1:0-1898 GCF_019175285.1 Sceloporus undulatus | reverse complement strand
TTTTTTCCAAATAATGAAATATTTGTTTCCTTTTATTAGCATTATTTAACCCTCTGACATTAAGCGATCCAACCTTCAACTTCATGTATTTTTCCTTCCTTCCTTTTCTTTTTCTTCCTTTTAACTGATCTCTTCTTCCTCTAAAATCTCTCCCCCTTTTTCAGCAGGGGCATCCTCTTCGTGAATAGTTCTCGCCAGTTCCTTATTTTCCTCTACTCTCTCATTCTTGTCTTTCCTTTTATATGTTGTCTGGTCAGCCTTTCTTTTATCTAGAACTCTTCTGTAAAAGTCTCTCGCCTTTTCTATTGAATTGATTTTGTATCTTTTCTGTTTGTACATGAAGGATACCCCCTCAAATTTTTCCCACTTATATCTGATGTCAAAGTTTCTTAGTGCTTGAGTGAGGAATTTATAATCCTGCCTTCTTCTCAAAATTTGTGTGGGTAGGTCTTTGTAGATCTCAATTTCCTTCCCGTCAATCACTAATTTGCTTACATGATTAAGCTGACAGACCTTGTTTCTTAGCCTGACATTAGTAAAGCATATTGCAATATCTCTGTCCATTTTTCTTTCCTTAGCTATTGTAGAATTAATCCTAAAGATTTTCTCAATCTGTAAGTCTAACATCTCATTGGTCATATTTAAGAAAGCAGCTAATTCAGGAATTATACGTTCAAACAATTGTTCTTTTTCTATTTCTGGGACACCTCTCAGTTTCAGACATCTTTCTCTGTGTCTCATTTCTTGAACCAATATGTTTTGGTTACTTATTTGCTGTTCAAGGGTCATTATTTCAGCTTTCCTTTCTACATCTTTTGTTCTTATATTTAACTGCTCAACGTCTGTTCTTAGATCTTTCAAATCTTCTGCGATCTTATCCATTTTATTTGAGAGACCTTCTATTTCTTTCCTCAAGTCTGCTTTTATTTCCTCTCTAGACACTTTTAATTCCTCTCTTATTTCTTTTTTAAATGCTTTCTTAAATTCTCTTAATTCTTGCAATATCATTACATTAATGTCTGATTGTTTATATATAAATTCTGCAGAGTCTCTACGAGTGTTGGAGAGATTCTGTGGCAACCCTTGTGCAGTTTGCCTAGTTCTAATTCCTGAGGCCATAATTTCTGTTTTTTTTATTTATTTTTTCCTTTCCCTTAACCAATGTCTTATTTATAGGAACAATATAAAACTCAACTGCTTTGACCTCCAAAAAAAAGAGAAATCCAGTAAGAAGCTCTGAGGATCAGTAAAAAAAAGATTCAAAGATTTAAACCCATTTCACCCCTTTTTTTTCTTTCCAAATTCGCAGTAATATCTTTTTACCCTTTGCTTCTTATATCCCCCCCCCCCTACCGTTTTACAACTCAATCTCCAGTTTCTTTAACTGCTTGGTGCTTAAATGCTCTCAGAGCTACACAGAAGCCTTAAAAGTTCTATACCTGCTTTAGGGATGTAGTACAATTAAAGGGGTACTTGCAAGCTGGTGCCCAAAGCTACTACGAGGAGCAGAGGCTGCTCATTGGACTCTAGTCCCTTCCTTGACGGCAATATGGCTCTTGAGCCGTATTGGGATAAGAAGGAGACGTCCCAGATATCCCTCCCAGAGCCCCTGAATTCCTGTCCCTTCTGCGGGCAGGGATTCCTCCAAATTATGAGTCTGCTCCCAGAAGAAAGGCAGGTAAAACTGCCGTCGCTTGCTGTTTCCCCTAAAGGAGGAGGCTGTGGTTGCGGGGCAGAGGTGTGGTTACCCTGGGGCCAAGAGGCCCTAAAGCGTTGACCTTCCTCGCCACCCCCGCCGCCGCCGCGTTGGGGCCGATGTTCCTGGGCCTTTTTAAAGGGCCCTGGGCTGCGCCCTTTGCCTCCTCCGCCGCCGCTGCGAGGTGGGAGGGGGGATGACC
>NW_024819989.1:0-1898 GCF_019175285.1 Sceloporus undulatus | reverse complement strand
AGTATGACATCCCTTTAGATATGTAAACAGGGCTATCATATCACCTCTTAAACTCCTCTTCTCCAGGCTAAACATACATAGCTTCCTAAATTGCTAAAGGGCATGGTTTCCAGACCTTTCACCATTTTAATTGCCCTGGACACACCCAGATTCTCATGGAGCAATGGGGGAGGCAAAGGGATTTGGGGGGAATAGAGGCTCTTTCTCTCTTCCAGAGGAACTATGGGAAGACACAGAATAGCCTTGGATGCAGAGGGGTTTAGGAGGAATAGTGGCTCTTTCTCTCTTCCAGAGGAACTATGGGAAGACACAGAATAGCCTTAGATGCAGAGGGGTTTAGGAGGAATAGTGGCAACTTCTCTCTTCCAGAGAATAAATTTGAGGGGAATAGAGTCTCCATTTTCCCTTTCCCAGAGGGGAAAAGCGCCAAAGCAGCTGATTGGCTGTGACATCAAGTGCTCAGGCGCTTGATTGACAGCTGCTTTAAAAAAAAGAGGTTCCAGAAGGGCAATACCAATGGGAACGAAAACAGGGGTAAAAAAACCCTGGGACTGTTTGCACCCGTTTTTAATGGGAACGATGGGTCAGATTCGAGTCAGAATCTGAGTCAGAATTGAGTCAGAATCTCAGCGAAATAAGCCGCTTTTTTTGCCCAGTGGGAATGGCACCTTTGAACTAGACACTATACTTCTATTGATGCAGCCTAGAATCCCATTGGCTTTTTTAGTTGCTGCAGCATACTGTTGACTCATGTTCACCTTGTGGTCTACTATGTCCCCAGATTCCATGCACATGTACTGTTGTCACGGCAGGTGTCCCCCATCCTATATCTGTGCATCTCATTTTTTCTGCCTAAGTGCGGTACCTTACATTTCTTCCTGTTGAAATTCATTTTGTTAGTTCTGACCCAGCTTTCTAATCTATTAAGGTCATTTTGAATTTTGATCCTCTTCTCTGGAGAATTAGCTACTCCTCCTAATTTGGTGTCATCTGCAAATTTCAGACACATACCCTCTATTCCACAATCCAAGTCATTGATAAAGATGTTGAATGCAACTTGCAAACTGCTGGACAGGGAAAGTGGACAGGGGGTTGGAATCCCAAGGGACCAACCTACCTTCCCTGTGCAACAAGTCTTGGAAACTAAGAAAATTGGTGAGTGGAGCTTGGAGAGAGTTGTTGCTGAGAGAGTGTTGTTGCTTTTGTTGTACCTCCAAGTCATTTCTGAATTGTGGTGACCCTATCATGGGGTTTTCTTAGCAAGATTTGTTCTGAGAGGTTTGACATTACCTTCCTCTGAGGGTGAGAGTGTGTGATTTGCCCAAGGTGATCCAGTAGGGACCTTCCATTTCTGTTAATGTATGAATATAGAAATTTTGATCAGGCTCTTTAACCGATCATTTGCAGTAGGGGACAATGCTGTACAAACACAGGTCATAAACATCCTAGGGATATAAACCCCCTACAAAAATGCCAATTTTGTGTCTCCTGGCATTTGCAATAGAATAAAGCACATATATTTTGGATATTGTGAACAGATAGGTTTTGCCAATGGGAAAATTATTTAAAGATGTCTAAGCAAGGGGCAATCCAGACCGCCCCAAAGGGATGGGCGGGAGGCTCCCAGTTTCCCTCTGGAGGGACAGAGCAGCAGCCAAACTGCACAGCATCCTACAGACCAAAAAGAACCCAGAAAACCTGGGTTCTTTTTGGCATGCTGGGACAACATCACCAGTGTGTCATTGGTGCACTGTGACGCATCCAAGATGCAAGCATGGTGCCTGGTAGTGTGGACATGGCACCACACTTGCGTCATGCATGTGTGACACATATGGATGGTGCCATCCATACGTTGCCGCACACTCTGGAACCCTAATTTTGGTGCTGACACGGCTCTT
>NW_024819988.1:0-1898 GCF_019175285.1 Sceloporus undulatus | reverse complement strand
TGTACAAAATTAACTTCAGGCTATGTGTATAAGGTGTATATGAATCATAAATGAATTTTCTGTTTAAACTTGGGTCCCATTTCCAAAATATCTCATTATGTACGTATATGCAAGTATTTCAAATAATAATCATCATCATCATCATCATCATCATCATGTAATCCAAAACACTTCTTGTCCCAAGCATTTTGAATAAGGGATACCTTAACTTGCACTTCACTTTATAAATGACATTGTAAAGCATTTCTACTCAACAGCTTCGTGGGAATGTAATAGTAAACCAGAATTTAGCCATTTAGCCGACAAGCATCTGGAAGTCCAAATGAAGCTTCAGGTTCAGATGATCTTGGATTTTCTCTCGACAGACCAAACTGGCACGGTTTACTCTGAGCTAGGAAACTGCATTTCTTTTTAAATTATAATTTCCATTATCCTCCAGATAACAGTCTCACACACACACTGAGAGATACTGGAAATTATAATTGAAATGGAAAAGTTACTTTTTTAAATGACAAAGAATATATATATATATATATATATATATATATATATATATATATATGCACACATACATACATACATAGACACACACACACACACACTTTGTCATTTAAAAAAGAAATCTTTCCATGCTCTGGTTTTGCTTTCTTCAGTTTCTAGCTTATTGTTACATATAAGCACAGAATGTGTATGAGCAAATTTACTAATCAATTGCTAAATATTCCAACAACATTTTATGGATTGTTCTGCTGGCTTGTTTAGAAAACCAAACTTGTTTTTGAAGGTATGATTCCAAATTTGCACACAGTGTTGATGGTGTCAAACCAATAGTCAGGGAAATTTCAATCAGAGTAGATAGAAATCTACCACCTGGCTATACAGAAGAGGAGATAAAGGAGTGTCTGAGACCAGTGCTTTACTTCTAACAGAGGCTAGTGCACATAGCGCTAAAGTAAAGCATGAAAACTTGGAAAAGGCACTTTTTTAGACTACAACTCCCCACTTGCAGTCATTGGCTGTGATGACTAAGGGACCCTGGGAGCTCTTGTCCAAAGAGTAACTTTTCCAAGTTCTGATTCAGTGTTAGAAGCAAAAGTAGCTTTTTCTACAAAATAATAATTTCATAGGAAAACTGCTGGAAAGTGTTGAAATCAACACATTTATAAATAAATTGGTAGGTCTCCTTTGTTGCCACAAAAATTACAGTATACAAGGACCCCTGTTATATGTAACTAAGGATGCATCTACACAGGTGGTTCCCAAACGGTGGGGCAGGACCCCCAGCAGGGTGTGAGAGTTGCACAAGGGGGGGGGGGAATGAGACTTGGAGGCTCTGATTCCTCCTCCTCCTCCCCTCAAACTTTTTATGTGCAAAATTTACACATATGTTAAGTTGAATATTGACTTTATTTAAATAAAACTGTTCTTATTTAAATAATTATTATTTCCTTATAAAATGTTTAAAATATGAATATACATGAGTATGTGAAGGAAAATGCATGCATTAAATAAACAAAAAAATTTTATTCATATACATAGGCTTGCCATTTCACGCTGGTGGGCGGGACTTTCCCGCCCCCTGGGGGGCGTGCCCGGTCCTGTCCCGCCCCCGCCCCCGGGTGGCTGCCCAACTCCGAGCTCCCAGGGCTGCTGCCTGCCTTCTATAGAGTGCTGCCTGGAGCAACAGCAACAGGACGACTGAAACCAGCAGGGGCGGGGTCTGCTGCACTGCCCTGCCTCTATTGGCCAGCCCTCTGCTTCCTTATTTGGGCAACATCCGAGCAGGGAGGAATTTACACTCAGGCGAGCTGCTGCTTCCCCCTTTTTCTCTTTCCCCTCCTTCTCTTCTTCTTATTGTTCCGTTTTTTTTCTTCTCCAAGTTCTCCTCCTCTTCCCCT
>NW_024819987.1:0-1898 GCF_019175285.1 Sceloporus undulatus | reverse complement strand
CTTCTCTGTCAGAGAGCTCTAGTTCCACAATAAACTACAATTCCCAGGATTCCCTAGCATTGAATCAGGGGCAGTTAAAGTGCTCTCAAACTGGGTTATTTCTGCAATGTGTTTTGGACCACAGTGGCCCTTCTCAGGGCCTGGCGCCATTTTGGCACCGTAACAGAAATTTCAGGAAACTTAAAAATCTAGGACTGACAGAGCAAAAGAATTGGCAAGAGGACCTAGTAATTGAAGATCCAAAAGTTTATTTCCAATTGTTGGCAAAGGAAAACATTGAACTCAGTGGAATTCAAGTTCCAAAAAGCTGAGGCCCCAAACAAGACAAAATGGCTCTTTTTATATTATTGAAGACAAAGAAGCTTCTTCAATACACCTGATTATTATTATTAAGCTTTATTTATACAGCGCTGTAAATTTACACAGCACTGTACATACAATTTTTTGATTAGACGGTTCCCTGCCCTCAGGCTTACAATCTAAGAAGACAAAACATAAAAGGAGAAGGGAATGGTTGTGGAACATACAGAATTCTTACAATCAGAACAGAAATACATGCATACATTAAAATTGCATCATCGCTCCTTATCTCCTCCTTTAGCCTTCCTTCTAACCTTGCTTCTGAATATCAGCTATGTATCCTTATCTCAGTAGTTTATGTTATGCCTTTTTTACTGGTGCCAGCTTCCATTTAGGTCAAGATGCACTCATTGTTCCTTTGCTCTAATTTTTCTAAACTCCAAGCCTCTATTTTCAAAACTATCTCTCTGGCTGACAAAAGTGACTCCATCTTTCTATAGCTTTTTATTTCAACAAAGAATTTCCACCACAGCACCTTTTCAGAGACAGCCACGGCACCGTCATGATGCCCTTATTCCACAGGAAATCACTACTACTAGTCGTAGTAGTAATAGTACTACTACTACTGTTCCTCTTATTATTACTCATTCCCCTTCACAGCTAAATAAGATGACGAAGATGGCATAGAGCACCTTTGTTTTAAATTCCATTTATAAATGGAATTTATGTGTATGTGGGCGAACTAAACGTTCCCATAACAAGTCCACTCTTGGTCCAAAACACACTGCACCACAAATAATCCAGTTTGCCCCCTGGCTCAATGCCAGGGAATCCTGGGAATTGTAGTTTATTGTGGCACCAGAGCTCTCTGATAGAAAAGGCTAAATGTCTCACAAAACTACAGATTCCAGAATCACTAGCCTTGGCTCAGTGCTAGGGGCTTCTGGGAACTGTAGTTCTGTGAGATATTATTATTATTATTATTATTATTATTATTATTATTATTTAACTGCCTTGGCTCAGTGCTAGGGGCTTCTGGGAGCTGTAGTCCTGTGAGACATTGAGCCTCCTCTTGTCAGAGCTAGCTATGGTGCCACCACAAACTACAACTCCCAGGATTCCCTAGCCCTGAGCCAGGGCAGTTCCCGCGGCTTCAAAGAAGTGTGTGGTTACTCCTATGACTATGACTATTCTTCCTGGGGTGTGTCTGTGTGGCGCTTGGCCGGGAGTTCCCGCCTTCCTCCCTCCCTTCTCCGCCCCTTTTTCTTCTTAGGCCTTGGAGCCGGAGGAGCCCTTCCTTCGCCGGGAAGGAACATGGCGGAGTCCGGCGGGGCCGAGGCCTTCTCCTCCTCCTCTTCGTCCTCCTCCTCCTCCGCCTTGGAGCGCCCTTCCACGCCGAGCATCAGCAGCCGAAGCAGGTGAGGAGGACGGAGGAGGCCAGGAGGGCTCTGGGTTGCCGCCTTCGGGGCCTCTGGCTCCACAAGGAGGGACTCTGGGAGGAGCACTTCGGGGCTCCTTCTGCCCTGCAGGAATACACAGAACCCTAGAGTTGTCCAACCTCCTCCTGCCCTGCAGGGATACAGGGGATCCTAGAGTTG
>NW_024819986.1:0-1898 GCF_019175285.1 Sceloporus undulatus | reverse complement strand
TCACTCCATCATGAATGGGGGACTGTATTTGGAACAAAACAAAAATGACAAAACGTTCATAAACATTTATCAGTAGGACAAAGAAATAACTAAAATAGCCATCATTGTTTGTCTAGACTTCTTTCTAATTATTTCTTTTTCTTCTGTGCTCAATAGGTCTGCAGCACTGGCTTTAGGTTTTCTGTGGAAACTTTAGATTTATTTATGTTTGTTCCAAATATTTATGTAATAGGCACCCCAAAAACATTTCCTTTGAAGATTATGCATCTCACAGAATTTTTGAATGGGAGCATCTTCCTCCATTCACAAATGCCTTCTTATTCATTCTACAGGCTGCTATACCAGTCCTTCAAGGTACAGCATATACAATGTTGTATTTCAATTGAACATTTTTAACTGGTACTGCAGCTACCTTTTGAGTTAGGTCAAGAGATTCTCTTGATTTGCTTGCAGGGGAAAATGTTTAAAAGAGAGCAGAATCTAATTCCCAAATCAGGACAATCATAAGTCACGGCTAAAACCTGAGACATGAAGAAAATTCGTCATGATGTCACAGGGGCTGGGCCCTGGCAATGTTACAAGGGTAAGGTCAATAACCATGATGCATTAAGCATGAGCCACATATTAATAGTATATGCCATTCAAAGCTTAGGTAGTGAAGGATGTAGCTAGCTAGCTACACACACCTACTATTCACAGAGACTCTCACCCTGAGATTCCTCCCTCTCCTCCTGAGAACCAAAGACAAATCAGGCTCTGTGATCTGGAAAACCCAATGGGGAAGGGGAAAAGGAAACCAATGCTCTATTGAAATGTAAATGTGCAGTGAGATAAGATGGCTACAATATGTTCAATTGAAAGGATCTAAGCACTGTTAATACAATAAAAATATGGATTGGAATTCACTATCACAGTTACAGATATATGTTCATGGTCCCTATGTATTCATCCAATGCTGTTTTAGCAGGCACCGGGCACTGCGAACTATGGAGGTTGATTCGCCAATCAATTGGGGCACAACATACCAACATTTCCACATCCCTCCTGTCAGCAGTCTCTGCGCATGGAGGAATAAATTTACAGCGCTTTATAAATAAAGGTTAATAATAATAATAAGGACAGGGATGCTGCTTCTGATTGTCACACTGAGGATTGATGGAAGCAGGAGAGTGGAAACATTAGTATGATGCCCCCAACCCGACACGAGAAAAGACCTCCATTATTCATTCAATTCCAGGGAGGGTTTTGATGCGCGTAATGCGACATGTAATTTGCTATGAGCATACACAGATTTTGTTATACATGGGGGATCTTGGAACCAAATCCCAGTGTATGACAAGGATCCACTGTATATGTCATTTACACTGTATTTTTCTTTAAACTAATAAAATTTAATTTAAAAATAAATAAATAAATAAATGGAAAATCAAGGTTTGATAGTTGAAATTTATACTTTTTTGGAACATTTTCAAACCATGGATGCTTTAATCCGTGTATAAAAATCGGTGTATAATAAGGGCTGACTGTAGTAAGAGCTGTTCGACATTGGAACACACTCTCTCAGAGTGTGGTGGAGTCTCCTTGGAGGTCTTTAAACAGAGGCTGGATGGTCATATGTCAGGGATGCTTTGACTGAGAATTCCTGCATGGCAGGGGGTTGGACTGGATGGTCCTTGTGGTCTCTTACAACTCTATAATTCTATATCTCTATATATCATGAGACTCAAGGTGTGGGGAAGGAGGCTGTCCTTGGGGCTAACCTGAGGGTTTAACTTTCATTATAAGTCATGTAGATTGGGAGTTGGATCCTTGGGCTGGCCAATAACTGACCAGCCAGAAAGCAACCCAGACTTTGAGTTCTCACTGGGTCTCAGGTGTCTCACTCACTGCAAACCAGG
>NW_024819985.1:0-1898 GCF_019175285.1 Sceloporus undulatus | reverse complement strand
GGTTACGAATGTTTTTTCGGGTTACGAAAAAACTTTTGGTGCTTTTATCGGCTTTTTCGCACGGAATCGCGGCTTTTCCCCATTAGCGCCTATGGCAATTCGGCTTACGAAGGCTTTTCGGGTTACGAAAGCGGCCGCGTTACAAATTAATTTCGTAACCCGAGGCACCACTGTATGGGAATGTGGGTTCCTACAGAGGAAACCCTCAAATCAGTCATGAAATAGCGAGAAACAGCAGGAGCTCTCAAAGAACATGTCTGCAGTCAGCCATGTTGAAGTTAGGGTTAGGGTTAGGGTTAGGGTCAGGGTTAGGGATAGGGTTAGGGTTAGGGTTTAGTTAGGGTTAGGGTTAGGGGTTAGGGTCAGGGTTAGGGTTTAGGGTTACGGTTAGCTTTAGGGTTAGGGTTTGGGGTTAGGGTTTAGAGTTAGGGTTAGCGTTAGGTTTTAGGGATAGGGTTAGGGTGAGGATTAGGGTTAGGGTTAGGGTTAAGTTTAGGGTTAGGGTTGGGATGCCCATCTATCAAGAGAGCTTTGGGGATGTGTTCCTGAATGGCAGGGGTTTGGGTTCGTTGAATCTTGTGGTCTCTTCCAACTCTACAATTATAAATGAGATCTGCTGTGCTCTAGTCTGTCTAGCTCTGTCTGGTTCTATCTGTCTCTGTCTGGCTCTGTCTTGCTCTATCAAGCTCTGTCTGTCTCTGTCTGGCTCTATCTGGATCTATCTGGGGTCAAGGTTAGGGTTAGGGTTAGGGTTAGGGTTTGGGGTTAGGGTTTAGGGTTAGGAGTTAGTGTTAGGGTTAGTGTTAGGGTTTATTTTTAGGGTTAGGGTTAGGGTTAGGATGCCCATCTATCAGAAGAGCTTTGATGATGTGTTCCTGAATCGCAGAGGGTTGGATTGGTTGGATCTTGTCTTCTCTTCCAACTCTACGATTCTAAATGACATCTGCAGTGCTCTACTCTGTCTGGCTCTGACTGGCTCTGACTGGCTCTGGCTGGCTCTGGCTTGCTCTTACAAGCTCTGTCTGTCTCTTTCTGGCTCTATCAGGTTCCCTCTGGGGTCAGGGTTAGGGTTAGGGTTAGGGTTTGGGGTTAGGGTTTAGGGTTAGGGTTAGGTTTTAGGGATAGGGTTAGGGTTCGGGTTTAGGGTTAGGGGTTAGGATCAGTGTTAGGGTTTAGGGTTAGGGTTTAGGGTTAGGGTTAGGGTTAGGGTTTAGGGTTAGGGTTAGGATTAGGATTTAGGGTTAGGTTTTAGGGATAGGGTTAGGGTTAGGGTTTAGGGATATGGTTAGGGTTAGGTTGAGGGTTAGGATTAGGGTTAGGGTTAGGGTTAAGTTTAGGGTTAGGGTTGGGATGTCCATCTATCAAGAGAGCTTTCGGGATGTGTTCCTGAATGTCAGGGGGTTGGATTCGTTGAATCTTGTGGTCTCTTCCAACTCTACGATTCTAAATGACATCTGCAGTGCTCTAGTCTGTCTGGCTCTGTCTAGCTCTGTCTGGCTCTGTCTGGTTCTGTCTGGCTCTGTCTAGCTCTGTCTTGCTCTATCAAGCTCTGTCTGTCTCTGTCTGGCTCTATCTGGTTCTATCTGGGGTCAGGGTTAGGGTTAGGGTTTGGGGTTAGGGTTAGGTGTTAGTGTTAGGGTTAGTGTTAGGGTTTAGTTTTAGGGTTAGGGTTAGGGTTAGGGTTAGGGTGCCCGTCTATCAGGATAGCTTTGAGGATGTGTTCCTGAATGGCAGGGTGTTGGATTGGTTGGATCTTGTGTTCTCTTCCAACTCTACGATTCTAAATTACATCTGCAGTGCTCTAGTCTGTCTGGCTTTGTCTGGCTCTGTCTGGCTCAGTCTGGCTCTATCTGGCCCTGTCTGGCTCTGTCTTGCTCTATCAAGCTCTGTCTGTCTCT
>NW_024819984.1:0-1898 GCF_019175285.1 Sceloporus undulatus | reverse complement strand
AGACCCCAAAGGCCATCCAGTCCAACCCCCTTCTGCCATGCAGGAAATCTCAATCAATCAAACCATTCATGTGTGGACAGAGCTGGGGCAAGTTGCCTGTTGTTGATTAGCAACACCATGAGTTTCATTAATTAAGTTCCTAGGGTTTTCTTAGGCAAGGAATCCTCAGAAGTTGTTTTGCCAGTTCCTTCCACTGGAATATAGCCTAGAGTACCTGGTATTCTTTGCTGGTCTCCCATCCAAGTGCTAACCAGGGCTGGCCCAGCCTCAGAGTGACCAGATGTCCTAACTGTAAAATTGTAAAACAAGGCTGTCCGCGACCTCCCAGAGGACCTTTTCAGCTGTAGCTCCCAGATTGTGGAATGATCTGTCGGACGAGATCCGTCGTATTACCACTCTAAAAAGCTTTTAAAAAGCTATAAAGACAGATCTCTTCCGGCAGGCCTTTCCTGAATAGTTCTCCGGCCATCGGAAGGAAAATCTAACTGCTGAACCCTGACTTCACCACAGTTATTGTACTTTTTTTTAAAGTATGTTTTATGTTTTTAATTCTACACTGTTTAATTGTATTTTAAGGAGGGGGTGCATTGAGGGTTTGGATTGTATATTTTAACTTGTAAGCCACCCCCGCTTGCTTTTTGTAGAGAGGCGGGATATAAATAAATTTTATTTATTTTAATTTTAATTTTTCTTTTCTTTTCTATATGGTAATTTCTTTTCTATATGGTAATTTGATCTATTCCTCTACTTAATTGTTATTATCTTAGAGTGTACGCCTTGGGCAGGCTTTTATATACGCCTTAATTTTACCGACTGTGTACAGCGCTGTGTATAATTACAGCGCTCTAGAAATAAAGTTTCATAATAATAATAATAATAATAATAATAATAATTTATTATTATATAACTGCAAAGGCAGACAAGGCACTGAAAATGTAGAAAATGCAAGAAAAATGGAGGACATTACCAAGTAAAAGCTAAAAATGCTAATACAATCAAGTTTTTAAATCCATGGATACAAACATCCATGCCTTGAAAATATTCAAAAAGCAAGCCTTGATTTTGCCATTTTATGTAACATGCTTCATTTTACTACATGATTGTCGTTAATGGGACTGACACATCCACGGATTTTGTTATTCACACAGGATCCTGGAATCAGGGGCCCACTGTATAAAGGACTACATCTTTGTCAGTTCTCAATAATACACTTGTCCCTCTGTATTTGCTAGGGTTAAGGGGCACAAGACCCCTGTGAATATGGAAAAACCACAAATAACAAAAATAACATGTTTTTACTTGAGAGGACACCTCTCTAGGAATCTCTAGATCCTACAGGACAACTCTGTGGTCAACGTTCAACAGACAGTGACCATAGGACTGCCCTGGAGGAGCCACAAATGTCTAGTAGAGTGTTCTCTCTAGGAATCTCTAGGACGGTCTTTCAGTGCAACTCAGTGGTCAACGTCTGACAGACACTGCACTGGAGGAGCTACAAATGCCTAGTAGAGTATTCTCTCAAGTAATAATCTCTAGGTCTCTGAGTGCAACTTTTAGTTAAAGTTGACCATATATTTGCACTGGAGGACCTAGATATTCCCAGAGAGAACATATTAATCAAATTGTGAATAATCAAATCCGCAAATATGAAAGCTGCAAATATAAAGGGATGAGTGAACTTAGTATTTATAGCACATTTCAAGGGTTTGGCTTGCTTCCCATACACAATTCAATTATCATTACAAACCGTTCTGGTTTATTACCTCTCCATTGTGGAGGATGGCTGAAAAAAGACTAATGCCACCTGGTAAATTCAACAGCGACAGAAGTTAGATTTGAATTAGAGATCCTCTGGACTGCAGCCATGATCCACAATCAGAATTCAGTATCTCAGTATT
>NW_024819983.1:0-1898 GCF_019175285.1 Sceloporus undulatus | reverse complement strand
TTAATTCGTTCCGCCATTCCTTTCGTAACCCGAAAATTTCGTAACCCAAAACACTTTTCCGTTAGCACTGGAAAGCCTATAGCTGCACTTTGCAGCATTTGAATTTCGCGCCGAAATGAATTTCGTAACCCGAAAAATATTTCGTAACCCGAAACAGTTTTTGCCAATCCAACTTTTTCGTATCCCGGAAATTTCGTAACCCGATCATTTCGTATCCCGAGGCACCAGTGTATGTTCAGTACTTAGAATATGGACTGGTTTTGATCCACAAAGGCTGTCATGGTAAAACTATGAAATTTCTGTAATTATCATAGAGTTCACCAACTTTTTCTTGCCATTCTATTCACATAAATATGTGGCAATTTCCCCCTTCTTCTGTTTACTTATCGGCTGAAGTTCTTTCCAGCAGCTGACCAAAGGTCTGAGCAGAAAAGGAGGGGGGGATCAGTTTACCAAAAAAAGTTCCCTGCTTGTTTTCAGCTTTAAACCAAAGTGGTGTTGTGCAGATAAAACTTGCAGTTTCCAGTCACAAAAATGTACATTAATTTTGAATGTATCTTCTGCAACATAGGATGTTTGTGCACATGTTAATTAAAATATGTTGTTCTGCTCGAGTCATTTCTGATTTATGGTGACCCTGAGGTGAACCCATCATGGGGTTTTCATGGTATAATTGGTTTAGAGGATGTTTGCCCTTGTCTTCATTTGAGGCTAAGAGAGTGTGACTTGCCCAAGGTCACCTAGTGGGTTTCTATGGCTGAGTGAGATTCAAACCCTGGTCTCTCAGTGTCCTAGTTGAACACTTAAACCACCACATCATGCCAGCTCTCAATTAAGATATGTATTTTTATATATGTAATATTTTTGAGCTGAGAAATGTATTACTGGATTTGAAGAATGGCAAAATGGTGTGTATGCTCTGATCCAAACATTAGTCTGCTGAGTACAGTTTGAGTTGGCTTTCTTAAAAATACAGTTTAATGAAATCCTCCAGCATTCCCATGGTGTAGCTTAAAACTCCTTCATGAACTGGAATTAATGTATACTTTGGAGCAGTGAATCCCAAAGTGGGCGACACGCCTTCCTTGGCGGGCAGTGAGGAGAAATTTAGGCAGCAGGGGGTGGTGAGAGAAAAAGGGGTGGCAGTCAAAGTATTGGTGTGTAAGAAAGGCAAGGGGAACCAGAAGGCTTTAGGACCATGGTAGGAATGAGGGTTGCAAGAAAGTCTTTTCAGGGTCCCTTAAAACCACAACACAGCCTTGTCTATCATTTTATGTGGTGGCATTCTTGTGCTTCACCCGCCCACATGAGCGCACTCCCTTAGTCACATATTTCATTGGTGGTGGCAGGGGTAGCTGGGAAACTCTTGCAAGGTTTGCGTGCAGGACATCACTTTAATGGCTTGGAATGGCACCATTTGGCAACAGACTGGTTGGTTGGAGCAAGGAGTTAGAGCAGGGGTAGGCAACCTTTTTGAGCCGGGGGCCGGGTTGCTGTCCCTCAGACAACTGGGGGGCCGAAGCCAAAAAAATAAATAATTAAATAATTGTTTAAAAAAATAAATATATAAATAAACCAGGACAAATGTAGGACAAAATTTTCAAATGGACGACACTTTTTTAAAAAAAAAATGGAGGACACGCGAAAAAAATTGCTGAGTTTTTTAAAAATGTTAATATAAATGCATGTTTCTGAGGCTTCTATAGACAATTGCCCCCCCAAAGGCCCCGGTGGCAATCAGCGGCAGGACCAGGCTGGGGCCAGTCCCAAGGCCTTGCCAGGCCGCATCTGGCCCGCGGGCTGCAGGTTGCCTACCCCTGAGTTAGAGCATGTGGAAGGGGAAGAAGTGGCGGCAAAAAGGAGCTTTCAAATTTGGGACACTGCTGAAGCTTTGTGAG
>NW_024819982.1:0-1898 GCF_019175285.1 Sceloporus undulatus | reverse complement strand
TCTGAAGGCTCTACCTTCATGACGTCATGAGTACATCCCTTTTTGCCAGTCTGTAACCCGCCTATGCTTAGTTGCAAGAAACAAGTTGGCCTGAGGAAAGAAGGTGGATTGGTAGAACAACTTGAAAGTGGAATGAGGCTCCTCATATATCTTCAGGTCAATAGGATTAGCTCAGGTTGTTTGATATTATAATGCTGTCCTTATTTAAGATTGTAATGCTGTTGAAAGGTTGAAATTTAGACAGGCGAAGGAATAGTTCTGGAGATTGGTCTTGTGAAGATCCACCAGGCTACAAATCACTTTCCAGTTCTCCACTGTGAGACTTTTTTCTGCTTTTACAGAGGTTTATTCATATTTTATTTTTTTCCAAAATGTACACATCTTTGTATGCATTTAACAGTGCAGACCTTTTTTTACACATTTTTCCATTGATAAAAGGATGTTCATGTAGATTATGTAAATATGCATTTTTCAAAAATATTTTTAATTTATTTATGCATGCACATATTTAACTATATAAAATATTTATTCTTGCTGTTATTTTTGTTAACATTAGTCTATTCAGAAAATTTGATGCACATGACTTATTGTTTCGTTTGAGAACCAGTGTTTAGTTTCCCCACGGTGTGTGATCTACTCTTTACTGCCTTCCCCTGACCTCTGTCTATCAAAGGTAAAGGGCAAAGGCAATTTGCAGAGTTTACTATCTCTTTAGCTAGAAAAGTCTAGAACTTATACCTGTTTTTGCCATGCTGATGTTGGGAAAGAACAACTTGGAATGAAATTTGAAGAGATGATTCTATGTGCCTATGTTTGTGTGATATGTTCTTATGAGTTAATGCTTGTTTAGAGAGGTGGACGTTTTGGATAGTGAAGCTATTTCCATGTGGATAATGGATGTCTTCAGAGGGAGAGGAAATAGCCACCAGACACACTTTCTTGTGCCTGGATTTTTGAACAGGTCCAGTGGACCACCAATTACCTGCTGATAACAACATCAGTATGAAAGGAAGCAGCAGCTCTTCCACTGTGGTTACATTCACCTCTTAAGACCTGCAGAACTTTATAGCTAACTAGGGCCTGAGGTGTGTGTCTTAATGATTGTTGGTTTGAAGGGAGAAAAAGTCTTCACATCATCATAAGACTCTCTGGGAGGATTTTTCAGCTAAGGGGCTGAATAAAAATGCTTTAAACAAATAATATAGACCCTTGTGGCTCCTTAAAGACAAACACATTTTATTTGGCATAAGCTTTTGTAGACTGCATCCACTGCAGTGTATAAGAATTGAAGCTAAATCAAATGTGGTAGTCATTAAGGTGTCATAACAGTCTTTGTTGTTCTTCTTCTTGCAAGAGACTCACATGTATGAACATTTTGTGAGTGCCTAATTCATGTAATTACATATAAATGATGATCATTCTATGAGATTTAAAATTCTCAGATTCAATATTTTGTTTTTGTTGCACAATGTTTGTCACATTAGAATAACAATATTTTCCCCCTATGATTGCTGTTTTGTTTTGCTTTCTTTTCTTTGGCTTGACAGAGCTAGAACGGGGTTCTGTGTTAAACCGAAATTTTACAGCTGAAATTTTCAGTCTACAAATATAGTCTCTGAGGGAAAGCAACTGCTAAGCTGTATCTATAGCATCATAAAGCTGAATACCTACTCTCTGAGTTCATATATTACAGCTCTGAAGGTTTGAGGGACTCCAGAATAAGGAAAAGAACATCAAAACATCAAAACATCTCTGTAACCATTTATATGTTTTGTCCCTGAGGTTTAGGTCAATCACTGGAAGACAAAAGTGGTTTCCAGCATCTGACAATTGATATTCAACCGGAGTAGAAGCTCTGAAGATTGACATTTTATTAGATTTACTTCAGTTCAACAGCA
>NW_024819981.1:0-1898 GCF_019175285.1 Sceloporus undulatus | reverse complement strand
GGGCTGTGTGGATGAGGGGTCAATGTAGGACTCTCAGCAGGCTGATGGGAGTGCAGTAGTGAGCACAGGGAGGGGGGAGGCCCAACCTCTGTGCTCCCCTCCAGGAAGCCACCTCCCTGCTCATCCTTGCTCTCTGGCGGTGGTGGCAGTGACCTCCTGGGTCATTCTCTTGGCAGAAAGCTCCTCAGAAGGGAGGAAGGAAGAAGGAAGGATGGCAAGCCTGCCCATCTCCCTCGCTGCCACCTCCTCCCTTGGTGACACCCTCCTCCGCCTCCTGTTGCTCCCCTGAAGAAGGCAGCACCTTTGGCTGGAAAGCAAGGAGACCAACCTTGGTGGAAAAAATCATCAGGAGGCCAAGGAGGGGGTCACCAAGGGAGGAGGTGGCAACGAGGATAGTGGGCAGGGTTGCCATCCTTCCTTCTTTCTTCCTCCCTTCTGAGGAGTGCTGTACTTTTAATATTAAAAGTAGTTGTATCAAACAACCATGAAAATGATGGTAGCAGTCAATATGCAACTATTTAAGGCAACATAAAGCTAAGCATGTACCACTATTTAAACACCAGTTCATACCAGTAAGAATACAATAAGAGCTAAAGATATATTACTAACTCATATGAATAAGTACAGAATAAGAACTAAAGATGCATAGATCTTTAATAATAATTTTTTTTTTAATTTGTATTTTCCGGCTTCTCCCGATGGATCGAAGCGGGATTACATCAGGGTATATAATACAACAATACAGATACAAATGCAATTACAAACAATTCCAGTAACAATTATTAAAAACAAAGTATAAAAACAATCCTCTGTCTAAAAGGCCCATTAAGAGCATGTAATTAAATGTCTGTCTGTCTATCTATCTATCTATCTATCTATCTATCTATCTATCTATGCCTGGAAAATAATTTCACAACTACAGAGTCACTATTTAAAAAGTCCTAACTTTTATATGCACCAGCCCAATTGATCTCAGGTGAGTTGATAAGAAATGTTTCCAAAGCTGATCTTAGAGCACCAAGAAGGTTCATATGGGGAAGAGCCAAACCTTTAGGTAACCTGGTAATGAGCTGTTTAAGGAACTGGACCTTGTTAATATCAAAGTTCAATATATATTCTCTTTTCTTGTTTATTGACTTTGTGTTGAATACAGTTCCTTCCTTTGAGCATAGGGTTGGAACATTTCTAAGGAGGGAAAGGAATTCTTGAAAGTTGTTTTTATTTAATGAATGTGCTGTTGAATTTAATCTGAATATACTGTAGTATAAATAAATTAAAATAGCTTTCTAAATATAATTTAGGATAAACTACTTATTTTAATGTATTTGAAATTTCACAAGCCTGTGTATTAAGCTTAACATTCTCTACATAAAGTCACAAATACAATGGTTCTGTCACTGACCATCCAAATCATATGTCTTGTACACACACACACACACTCTCTCTCTCTCTCTCTCTAATATGCAAGTAAGGATGGGAATGTGAGTCTGTCCCACTCGTGTTGCTGGACAATGGAAAATAAGACCTCGGTATATTGGGCACAAAGATTAGAAGAAGGTTCTGTAACTGTGTTCTGTTAAATGTGGTTACAGTGTCTGCCCAGCAGGGATATGGATCAGATTGGACCTGTAGAAACCTCCCTCCATTTCGTTGGTGGCCCTGTTTTGAAGTCCTGTTATTATTCACTAGCTCAATTTGCTATATTAGGAGTGATAAAAGAAAAAGCTACATAAGACAATGTGTCATGAAGGTGCCATATAATTCTGCTTTTTTATTTCAATTAACTGTGGGTGTCTCACAAGTTAAGAAAAAGCCAGGGTAGAAGAAGTAAAAGAAAAAGTATATCCTGTTTGGTTGGAAGAATCAGCTTTTATGGTTTTATTGGTCATGGGCTGTGT
>NW_024819980.1:0-1898 GCF_019175285.1 Sceloporus undulatus | reverse complement strand
CTTGGGAGCAGCCAATGAGAAGGTCCTCTCTCTTGTTCCCACCAAATGCACCTGAGAGGGCAGAACAGAGAAAATTGCCTCTCGGGATGGTCTCTATGTTGCTTGCAGTCACACACACACACACACACACACAGACAGACAGACAGACAGACAGAAACCCTGCTGTAAAGTTTGACTTCCTTCCTGAAATCATCTTGGAAAATTGCTCACATTTTTGGAAGCCTCAATTTAATTGGCTTTCAAATTTCAGCTGAATGTTTTGCTATAGTTTTAACTACAGATTTGTTTCAATAGAACTTTGTGAGGCCAACAATCTTTTCATTCCAAACATCTTTTTCATACAATTAGAGAGGAGATCATGTACATGGACATCACCAGATGTCCAATACCAAAACTGTTATATAACTGGAAGCAAAAGATGAAAAAGCTACATTCTGGTGGCCAAACTAGACCAAGTGCTGACTGTGGTACAGATCACTTATGCTGTGACTATTTATATCAAAAATTAGGGTAAAAAGGAAGAAGTAAACAAAACCAGTCATTATACCAATATATAATCAGAACAATATCGCAACAGAATTTTGTTGTTGTTAACTGCCTTTGAGTAGGTCTCAACTCATGGACCCTGTGGATGAGACATTTCCAAGACTTCCTATCCTCCACTGCTCTGCTTAGCTCCTGCAAGTTCATACCTGTGACATCCCTAATACAGTCCAACCATCAAGCATGTGGCCTTCCTCTCTTTCTGCTTCCCTCCACTTTTCCTACTATTATTGTTTTTTTCCCATGAGTCATATCTTCTTGTGATGTGACCAAAGTACAATAGCTTTAGCTTAGCCATCTTGGCTTCCAGGGAGATTTCTGGTGTGATCTGTTTTAGGATTCATTTCTTTGCCTTTTTAGCTGTCCTCAGAATCCTTAGCATTCTTCTCCAGCATTATCATCTCAAATGAATTTATTTTCTTTCTATTTTTTAACTGTCCAGCTCTCACATCCATACATGGTGATGAGGAATACAATGGCTTGGACGATTCTAGCTTTAATGCTCAGTTGGCCAACCGCAATGCACAATACAGTCAGCCCTCCATATTCACGGCCTTGAGACTCATGGTTTCAATTATTCACGAGGTCAAGGGCATTCCTCCTCCCTTTCCCTGCCCGATCTCTCCTTGGGAAGCCCAGGGAAAAGTGGGGAAGAGAAGGCTCTGGAAGTGCCCAGACACCGCTTGCCTTTTCTTCCCCATCCTCTCCTTGAGTTTCCCAGGGAAAGGATGAGGAGGCAAAGGGTCTCAGAGGGGCAAAGGCACCTCTTGCTTTCCCCTCCTCATCCTCTCCTTGGCTTTCCCATGGAAAGGATTGGTGGCCAAAGGGTCTCAGAGGAGCCAAGGCACCGCTTGCCTTCTCCTCCCCATCCTCTCCTTGGCTTTCCCATGGAAAGGATTGGGGGGGCAAAGGGTCTCAGAGGGACCAAGGCACCACTTGTTTTCTCCTCCCTGATCCTCTCCTTGGGTTTCCCATGAAAATAATCGAGGAGGAGAAGGGGCGGGGAGCCAGTTAAAGGGACAGGAAGGGGGGAAGTAGCATACAGCGCTGCTCCTCTTCCCCCCATTCATCCTTCCCTTTAACTGGCTTCTAAGTGGGAGGTGGAGTTATTTGCAATTTTTCCATATTTGTGGGGGTCTCATTCCCCTAACCCCCATGAATATGGAGGGAGGACTGTATACTTGTTGCAAGTTTTCAAAGCTCCACTGGCTTCTTCATCAGGCAAGATGTTACAAACCAATAAGGAGAAAAATTGGAGGTGTTAGTAGGATACAAGCATTTTGTTGCTTCTCTCCGTAGTTAAGATGGTATGAGAAGGGTAAATTTTGCAGGCTGGCTCCTCCTCCTTCTGGCCA
>NW_024819979.1:0-1898 GCF_019175285.1 Sceloporus undulatus | reverse complement strand
TTTCCTCATAGGGCTTCATGGTTTCTAGGCCCTTCACCATTTTAGTCTCTCTCCTTTTCTCAATGTCCTTTTTAAATTGTGGTACCCAGAACTGGACACAATATTCCAGGTGGGGCCTGACCAGAGCAGAATACAGTGGCACTATTACTTCCCTTGATCTAGACAGTATACTTCCATTGATGCAACCTAAAATCACATTGGCCTTGTTAGCTGCCGCATCGCACTGTTGACTCATGTTCAATTTGTGTAATATATAATATGTAATATAAGACAGGGAAGCAAAATGTTCACTTGGTTCCATTGGTGATTTTGATCTACCATTCCTTTCCCCACTTCTAGCCACAGATAAAAACAGTGGGCAAGTTGGAAGAAGGAGACTCTCACCCATAAGTTCCATGGATAGGCCATTGTTTTTGCTGATGGTGCCTTAATGTCAGTGGGATAGTGACTCCTGTCCAGGTTTTATCTTGAATTTTAATGAATCCAAGGCAGTGACCCATATTCCCATAAAAAGTTCAGTATCTTGGTCAGATCCATCAAAAACAAAAAAACTGGAACCAATTCATTGCTCCACAGACATGGGGGATAGCAACTGCCATTGGCGTCCCAGTTGGAAAGAAGAACCCAGTGCTCCGCTTTCATTCCACTGGTGGCTGATCCCCTTTAGAACAGGACTTCTCACTTTTGACTCACTCATCCTCACCATCTGCTTCACTTCTTTCCAGATGGACAGAAGTGAGTTCCAGCAGGATTCCGTTTTGAAGCAGCTGGAGGTGCTCAAAGAGGAAGAGAAAGAATTCCAGAATCTAAAGGTAAGTGATTCCAGGTAACAACTTTCCCCTATGCTTCACTACATTAAGCATTAACTATTTAGGCACTGCATGGTCATCTGTGTCTTTCAGGAAGATGTTAGCACTCTGGGGAACAAATTAGGCTTGAGTATGTAGATTTAAATTTACAGAGTGCCAATTAAAAGAAAACATATTACACGTCTATGAAAATTATTATTTCTAGCGGAATAGTTTTGTTCTTCTTTTGTCTTCACTTATATTTGCAAATCAATTGATTTGACATAGGTGAATTCCCACAACCCGATTTGAACATGGGATGATGTAGTCATGTAATGGTATCACCTTCCCCCCACAGCAAAAACAAAATATAGAGCAGGAGAAATCAGGTACCTTATTACATTAAACAGCTGTAGCAAATAGCTGAACCAAGTAGCATTTGCCACAGAACAGAAGGGCAGAAAGCAGTTGTCTAGAGACACAGTGAAGCAATCTTGCAAGCTCAGGATGGTAGAGATCTGCAGAAACTGCAACCTCAACAGTCTTCCAAATTGATATTGTAAAGCTAGGAGGGGAAGCTCAAGCCTTGGGATTGAATCTGTCCCTTTAGGCTCCTAAGCATTGCCCACATAACCTAGAATCATAGAGTTGGAAGAGACCACAAAGGCCATCCAGTCCACCTTTCCCATGGCAGCATAATTTGATGGTTCCCATTCTCTGGTACATTTTATCGTCATTCTAAAAAGTTGGAAATTATTCTCCCTGGACTGTATCCACACTGTCCAATTATAGCAGTATAATATATAATCAGTTATATATACAGAATCTTGGGGTTTGTAGTTTGATGAGGGATTTGGAATTCTTTGCCGAGGACCATAGTTCATTTCCCTGCACTTTGGTTCCAAAGGTACTCTTGAGTTTCTTTCTCCACTACAGAATTAAATTAATTTAATCCTTATTCCCCCTGTTTTCAAAGTACATTGGTGCTTTCAAATAGCTTGCTAAACGACAAGTGATATCAAAATACTATAATTATTCGGCATGGATATACCCTTAGTTATGTAATAATAATAATAATAATAATAATAATAATAATAATAATAATAATAA
>NW_024819978.1:0-1898 GCF_019175285.1 Sceloporus undulatus | reverse complement strand
TTAGCAAACCAGCCTCAGGTGGCTCGAGGGAGAGTTTCCCTGATTTAAGTGGGAGAGAGGCTTGAGATTGTGGCTAGAGTTTATTGCATGAGTCCTTGGTGTAACTGCTGTTGCTCTAGCTCCTGACATCTTGTTACCTTGCTACTTTGTTATCTTGACCTTGGACCGGACCTCTGTTATCTCTTGGCTATTGTGACCTTGGACTGTTTTGACCATGCTGCTTTCTGGCTTCCTGACTTCAGCTCATCTTTCGGTACGCTTGACTTTCTGGAACCCTGACATCAGCTTGCTTCCTCGGCCTGCTCTTAGACTGCTTCTCAACAAGGTTTGTTTTGCTTGCACGTGTTGGCTGAAGGCTTGGCTATTAGCATAAGTCAGAGATTGTTGGCAGCAATCCCGGACACGTGGGGGCCTTTGCGTGCGGGGCAAGCGGCGGGAAAGGGGGGCAAGGAGGAGCAGGGGGGCAAGGAGGAGCAAGAGGGGGCAATTGTCTATAGAAGCCTCAGCCTTTCGCACCGCAGAAAGGGTGTTCTAGGTGCCCTCGCGTGGCAACATCACTACCGCGCCGCCTCACTTGAAGGCGGCACGGTGGTGACGTAGTCATGGTGGCACCCGTGTGGAACGGGCACCGCCATTTTGTACGGACTGGGTCCGTACTAGGGTTAGGGGCGTCAAGAAGTGACACCCCTTTCTAACCCTAGTACAGACCCAGTCTGTACTATTACGCCCATTTGTAACGGGCCTAAGATGAACATACACTACAGGAGAGAAACCTAGCTCGTACATTCATCTGGTTCATGTGATTTCCCCTCTCTAGAACGGATTGCAGAAGACATTTTAATGTCTTTGCGCTAAGCTCAATGTCCAGATGGTCATACAGAAATTCACTAATTCACTAGTATGAACTACTTCAGACCCTGAGATGATGGACTACTTCATCACAATTCAAACTTACCTTAATGTCCCACTGTAAGTCCCAGCCACAAATAGTCCAGGAACTCCTGGATAATCTCCCAGAATCTCCAGTACCAAATAAGGCATGAGCTTTAAAAAAAATCCATCATTGGAGAAATATTATTTTTATTTTATTGTATTTTTTAAATGACTTCCATTGAGGGCGATTTAAGTTTAGCCACAGCTAAGTCAGCATAACATTTAACATACACATACACATCTCTTTCAATAGGACAGCAAACCAGAGTAGCAAAAATCCTCTAATTGCTAAAGCCCACTTGTTAATCTAACTATAGATTACTCTAACACAGACTACGGAATACTTTTAAAAACACAGGTCCAAAACACATAGCAGAAATAATCTAGTTTGAGACTCCTTTAACTGCCCAGGTTCAATGTTAGGGAATTCTGGGAACTGTAGTTTTGTGTGACATTTATATTTCTCTGTCAGAGTGCTCAGGTGCTACAATAAACAATTACCAGGATTCCCAAGCACAGAGCCAGGGCAATTAAAGTAAAACTACAGCAGAGTAGAACCATAGAACTGTAGAGTTGGAAGAGACCACAAGGGCCATCCAGTCTAACCCCCACCCCGCCATGCAGGAATTCTCAATCAAGCCATACCCGACAGATGGCCACCCAGCCCCTGTTTAAAGACCTCCAAGGAAAGAGAATCCACTACACTCCAAGGGAGTGTGTTCCACTGTCGAACAGCCCTTACTGTCAGGAAATTCTTCCTAATGTTGAGGTGGAATCTCTTTTCCTATCAGGAAGTTCCTCCTTTTCCTGCAGCTTGCATCCATTGTTCCGGGTCCTAGTCTCTGGAGCAGCAGAAACCAAGTTTGCTCCCTCCTCCATATGACATCCCTTCAAATATTTAAACAGGGCTAACATATAATAATAATAATAATAATAATAATAATAATAATAATAATAATTTGTTT
>NW_024819977.1:0-1898 GCF_019175285.1 Sceloporus undulatus | reverse complement strand
AAAAAGGAGTACTTTTAACCTGATGTTTGAGGCTTGGCTTTCAGAGTTCTCTAAAAAGTTTGTCTGATCACTTTCATCTGTATCTCAATAAACTTCACTGCTTTTGAGCAAGTTGCTGTTGTGGATTACTGGTGAAGGTTGTTGGATCTCACAGTTAGAGAACTCTGCTTTAATCTAATTGTCATCATGACTGAAGTGAAGGTGCAGGTTGAACCATCCGACCTGGAGATTGAGGTGGTGAAGGACACCGAGGCCCTCGGGACCGAGGGAAAGAGTGGCGTCGAGGAACGCCAGGGAGCCAGGCCCAAGACAAGGACCGGCTCTGAGGACCAACCAGAAGACTGGTGGTACTTGCCAACGGGGACCGGAAGACACCGGCGCCGGGCTGGCCGCCAGACGGCGTAGGACCAAGGCCTGGGGGAAGCTATGTTGCAGAGCCCTGGACCTGAGGATTTATCGGAAGAGGTGGCAGGTGTCAAAGACGACATTCGCCAACTGAAGGAGATGATGGCCACCTTGATGCCCAAGGAAGGGAAGAAACCGAGCCAGGAAGCCCGGAAGGCACCCGCCACGGCCGCCGCCAGGGCCGCCCGCACCGTGGACCTGGAGGAGGACGTGGACTCGGAGGTGGAGGACGAGGACGACCAGAGCTCCAGGCCGCCCTCTCGTCGGAGAGGAGCGGGGGGAACCTCACGAATTCGACGTGGGGAAGCAGAGGCGCTACGCGAGCTGCTGGCGGGCAAGCTGGAGGCTAAGTTCAACGGGGACCCGGAGCAGCTTCCTTTCTTCCTCGCGCAGGTGGCGGGACACATGCGGGCGAGAGGGGACTACTTCCCGGACGAAGCCGAGAAGGTGAGATGCGTGGCCGGTCGACTGGAGGGCCAAGCGGCTCAGTGGCTGGTGCAGCTGTATGATTGTGGGGCACCCGAGCTGCGATCCCTGGACGCTTTCATGACAGCACTTCGTGCCCGGTTTGAGGACCCGTTCCGCGTGGATCGGGCTAAAGCCAAGTTCGCCACCCTGCAGCAGGGGAGTCGGTCTGTGGCCGAATACGTGCTGGAATTCCGGAGCGTGGCCTCCAACATCCCGGACTATCCGGACCCAATGATGACCCGCCAGTTTCAGGATGGGCTCCGGGCAGACCTGTTGGAATGGATCCTGATGAAAGAATCGCCCACGGACCTACAAGACTGGATTCGTTGCGCCGGCGAGGCGGAGGCAACTCGGGAGCGGATCAAGCTGGCCAAGCAGCGTGCGGCTTTCCAGCAGGGGAAGGCGGCAGCGACCCCAGGTCGAGAGGGCAAGCCCAAGACCGCGGCAGAGGTGGAGAAACAACGCCGGATGAGACTTGGCCTCTGTTTGGCATGTGGGAAAAGGGGCCACATGATTGCAGCCTGCCCTGATCGAGCCACCGTTAAAAAGGCTCCTAAGGCAGGGCCAGCTGGTGCTGGGGGCCCAGGGAAAGGGGCCGCCGGCCAGGCTGCTGCCCCGGCTGGAGTCGAAGGCGAGCACCCTGCTGGACCGGCTCAGGACCAGGCTGTACCAGATTTGGTGAGTGGAGGGGTTTCCATCTACTACTTGGAAGTTAAATTGGGACACAAAATAAAAGGGACTACAGAGCCAATGCTGGCGGCTCTAGACTCGGGGTGTACTCGATGTCTGATCAGTGAAAGACTGGTGCAATCGCTCCAAATAAAACAGGAGCCTTTGCTGGAAGCGATCCCTTTCCTGCAGATGGATGGGACGGTCATGGGGGGAAAGCCCAGCAGCTATCAGACTGAGAGACTTGTTCTTCAGGTTTCGGGACATTGGGAAACCCTCCGGTTTGTGGTGGGGCCTACCAGGGGTTGTGATTTGGTGTTGGGAATAGACTGGTTGGCTTTTCACAACCCCTCCAT